>NW_027468870.1:16333968-16416468 GCF_046254945.1 Alosa pseudoharengus | reverse complement strand
CACACACTCAAACACACACACATACACACACACATACACACACACACACACACACACACACAAATCTCCCCTTCAATGGACATTTGTGATGATTCCGCCACTCACAGCCACTGGAGATTGTGAAGGTCACTGAATATACCGGCCTTGAGTGTGGAGATCTGGTTCCAACTCAGATACCTAGGAAGCAACAAGACACCAAATCAAAGAGACAGAAAGAGAGGGAAAAAAAGAGAGAGAAAGAGAAAGAAATTGAGAGAGCACAGGGAGGAAGGAGGGAGTGAGAGAAAGAAAAAGAGGGGTTCAACGCGGGGTAGATCATCATTTTTTAAATTACTGTCTATATTACTGTGTGAGCGAGTAGATGTGTGAACAGGGCTGTTCATGCATATCTATGGGACAGGAGGGATTAGCGCTGCTAGGATGGGATAAGTGGAAGTGGCAGGACTGTGACAGGCAGTTGCCTGGACAACAACATTTTGCCAGGAAGGCCAGAAAGGTGCAAAGAAGTCAAAGACTGAAAGTGACAAGTACAAAACAAAGATTATCAAGTCATAAATAGGGCATCATAAATAGTACATAATCATAATAAAGGAATGATTATCAAGTCATAAATAGGGCATCATAAATAGTACATAATCATAATAAAGGAATGATTATCAAGTCATAAATAGGGCATCATAAAGTACATAATCATAATAAAGGGATAGAGTCTGTAGTGGTACACACACACACACACACACACACACACACACACACACACACACACACACACACACACACACACACACACACACACACACACACACACACACAGCAGAAAGACTGTAAGAAGCAGTGTCAGTGGTGTGGTGCATTTAGAGTTCTGACTGCCCAAGGGTAGAAGCTGTTCTTTAGTCTGTTCGCTTTGCCTCTGAGGGATCTGAACCTCTTTCCTGAGGGCAGCATGTTAAACAAGTGATGGTTGGGGTGATGGTGGTCTTTTATGATCGCCCTGGCTCTGGTGAGACACCCTGAGCTGGCGATGGAGTCCAGGGAGGGGAGTGGACAGCCAATTATCTTCTCAGCAGTTCTGGTGACCCTCTGTAATCTTCTCCGATCGGCCACTGACCAGCCAGCGTACCACACAGTGATAGCGTCTCAATTGCGGCTCGATAGAAAGAGATCAGCAGGTCGGTCTGCAGCCTATTCCATCGCAGGACCCTCAGGAAATAGAGATGCTGCTGGGCTTTCTTGACCAAGGCAGTAGTGTTGGCAGCCCACGACAGGTCCTTGGAGATGTGGGTCCCGAGGAACTTGAAAGAGGACACCCTCTCCACATGGTCACCTTTTATGCAGAGAGAGGGGGGGGGTCAGCTTTGCTCCTGCAAAAGTCCATGACCACCTCCTTGGTCTTTTTGGTGTTGAGTGTGAGGTTGTTGCTGACCACCAGTCGCCGAACCTCGACTCTGTAGGTTGTGTCATCATCCTTGGTGATGAGCCCAATGACAGTGGTGTCGTCTGCAAATTTAATCCTGCCAGACTGTGGGCGGTCGGTGAGGAAGTCTTTGATCCAAGCGCACGTGGCGGGGGGGGGGGGGGTGGAGTCCAAGCTTGGTTATGAGGATGTCCGGAATTATGGTATTGAAGGCCGAGCTGAAGTCGATGAAGGGCATCCTTACTGATGTCCCAGGATTCTCCAGGTGGTGCAGAGCAGTGTGAAGGGCAGTGGAGATGGCGCCCCCTGTAGACCGGTTTGCCTTGTAGGCAAACTGGTGGGGGTCGAAGCTGGAGGGGAGGCAGTCCTTGATGGGTTTTAGGACCGGCTTCTCAAAGCATTTTGCCACCACAGGTGTTAGAGCAATGGGTCTGTAGTCTGTATGAGGAGAGAAACCTTCCTGTTCCAGGGGAAAAGTCATGCCTCTGCATAAGCAAGAGGTGGGATCTGCTAGAAATGTTAATATCTCTCACTTTCTCTCTCTCTGTCTCTCTCTCTCACACACACACACACACACACACACACATACACACATACACATACACAAAGGCATACCCCTCCTCTGCCACACACACACACACACACACACACACACTGTACAATGCAAATCAAATTAGCATAGGAAAGGGCATGTGCAGTTACTCTGTAATGATGGAAATAAAACATGCACACACACACACACACACACACACACACACACACACACACACACACACACACACACACACACACACACACACAAAACGGATTGCAACTGCAAGATCAGTCAGCCATGCACAAACCGTACACATACGGTCACAATCTGACATAGTGTATAGCAGGGGTCTCCAACCTTTTTGGGAATGAGGGCTACCTGAAGACCCGAAATCATATGGAGGGCTACTCATTTAAAACAAACATACCCTCACCCCTTTTTTGCGAGGGTAGTCCTCCTAAATAATAGGCCTATGTGATTTTTACTTTTAAATTATCAATATTGTGCAGGCCTATACGTCTTTATATATTAAGCAACTGTATTTTCACATTTAATATCAATAACCTATGCAACACTACCAACATTTTTGTTCAGTTTGTTCATTTCAAAGTTTGCATGGGGAATCTAATCTATTTTTTTTTTTTTTTACAAAAAAAACTATCTTTTTGTGCAATTAATAATTTGGGTTACAATTTGTACCCAATTTATACCCACCCACTATTATGAATTCAGGGGTTGTTTAAGTTCTGATTTCAGTGGACAATTCGGTTTTAACATTTCAATAGTAATCGCCCACACCACCCTAACATATGAAAACTCCTTTTTAAAGTTATTGCACACCTGAAATGATCCATGATCTGACAAAAAAGGGTAATGCACAGTCCTGCTCAGTCATGCATGCTATAACATTTTCAGCGCTATTATACGGCAGTTGCCTACGGAGGAGAAAAGGCCTGTGAGCTAAAGCAATTGTTTTTCAGTCCTTGAACAATCATGCAAGAACCGTATTTGACGAACATTGAATGGCCACAGAACTTTTGCAAAGATATGCTTCCATTGGCTACACCAGACAAGCAAGTTTTTCTACTTTACCGTCTATGCGTGCGAGCAGCGTGTATGCGCTCCGCTTCCGTTGTTGTTTAAAGATTGAATGGGAAACGGATTTGGAGCCAAAGGCTAAAATTTAACGCAGCTACAATTTGTAAGGTATCACCAATATAAATGTAATGTTACAGCTGTATGGCTACATACATTCTTAAAATGGTTCTGGTCTAGACTTAAATATCTATTGAAAACTTCACAATGGAGCGTGTTTTTAGAGCGTGATCTGCAGGCGACCTGTTGGCTATTTTTAGAAAGTGCGCTGGGGGCGCCTCATAGCCGTCCCGCGGGCTACCTGGTGCCCGCGGGCACCGTGTTGGAGACCACTGGTGTATAGTATGACTGATTTTTAGAAAGTCTCTCTCTTACTCTGACACACACACACACACACACCTGCAATGACTAACACTAGGTGAGCAAGGTTTATCTGATGGTGATGCCCTTTAAGGAACAGTGATGCAGGAGTCAGATGTTTTAGCTGCAAAACATCTCAGGGAAGAGTACAGAATAAGACCGATCTCCTGCACAGATTATGCTGCTCGCTTTTTACCAGTGACTGAGAGAGGGAGGGTGGGTGTGTGTTTGAGTTCTGGTCTGTCGATGTGCATGCTCTTTGTAGTAAAAACTACAGTATCAGTCTATCACTCAACTATCATTTCATTTTTTTCATTTAAAAAAACAAGTGTCTGTGGAATATTGGAACTCTAATTCATTACATTTACAGTTTTGTAAACTGTTTACACATCCAATACAACAATTTTTACATATCAGACAACATCTGAAACTGCCACTCACTGCAACTCGCAACCTTGCAACTAGCCTGGCTGAACCCAGACAAATATGACATTTTTAATTTGCTCTACAGGTCTGTCTGGAGACCTACGAATCTTGGGGCCCTATTGTGCACCCGGTTCAAGGTGGCGCTCCACTGTTATTACTGTAAACCATGCGCCCAGGGGTGTGGCAATTAACGACATAAGGTGTGGTCTGGCGCATGATCCAAAAATCGCTATCTTACACCCTCTAAAAATCATTACGCCATTGACCAAGAAAAATCTGGTCTATAGCGAAAGGTGCATATAAAGCACAGCTGAAGACGCACTGTCACGAGATGTAAGCAGCAACTCTTTGCATGACCCTTAGGATTTTTATTCAGTCATTCGAACATTATCATTTACTATTATTTGTCAGTCAATAGTGAAAGTAATTAACTGTGTGGAGCTGTTTTGTCGTTGATTATGAGACCACAGTGAAGTTAGATTCACTTTGCTTATGAAAGCAAATAATAGGCGAGTGTAGATGCATGTAGGCTATACTCTGCTAGTAACAAACAATACCGATGTGCTGTTTGAAGTTGCGCTGCTTGCTGTCAAAGGGAATGACAGATGCCATGTCCATGACTGATTAAGAAACATAAGAACAACCATTTTGGGTCCAGCACCCAATGTTTGATCACAAAATCACGCCATTAAATTAGTGATTGTGGATGTGGACTGGCCACGCATTTTAATGTCCCTCCATTTCAAAATATGGCCTTTGGTGTCTTACAGTTTTTCTCGATCGCTTTAATGCTTGCGTCAACTCTGACATTATGTTTTCAAAACAATTAACACACAGGTCTAAACAGAAGCGCTCTGGCCTAAATACCACATTTTACTTGCAAAAGACTCTAACACTCTCAAACATGCAGCAAAAGGTTAATTTTGCCTTCCAACAACACATGTTGTAGTCAAATCACTGTGTGATTTCAATCAATCATTACACACTGGACAACAAAATGCAAAACATAGTTCTCCAAATAAGGAGTGTCAGTCTTCATCTTAGCTATGTCTGTGCCATAGTGCCACAAAACTATGAAAAGACTAAATGTTTTGAATAAAAATGAATTGTATTCATTCCATTCAAGATGTAACTGTCATTGATGTGTAAGACCAATAAGCACCTACTAGAAAAGACCAATTTTATTGAACTACAACTTGTCATTTCTTTACTGAAATAGACTTATAGTAAACACCTGGACTTGTCAGCTTTTATACTGTTTTCTTCACCAAATAGGCAATGCAGTACTTTATCTAAATATATATAAATGTACCTTAGATCCATACTGGCACATCGCTGGTTGAAGAATTGTGCAAGCAGTTGAATCATTTGTAAAAGACAACTTCTGCTGTGCTAAGAAGGTGAAGATCAAGATCAAATGGATCCCAGTCTCATTAACCGCATCTAAGAAATTAAGAAAAACTATAATTGACAGTGATCTACATTTCAACAGCTACATGACAGCAATAACTAAGGGCCCTATCATGACATTCTAAAGCGCATCGTCACTCGTCAAAAGCGTATTCAAATTTAGTAGGATGTCCAGTCCACATTGGGAGGGTTTTCGTTATCAAACGTCGAGCGCATGGCGCAACAAGGTGTTCCTAGGTTTTTTAATCAGTCATATGGGTGTGTTTGGGGCGTAACATCATTTTAAACCAACGAGAATGACATCTGTCATTCCCTTTAACGGTGCAAGGCGCGATGTCAAATAAATGCATCGGTATTTTGACATTCAACGGCGCATTTGAAGGAGGCTGCTTGCGAGACCGTATGGAATAGTCATTCCACTAAACCATGCTTTACTAAAACCTAGCATAGCCTTCAAGCATTTGCACTCGTCTATTATTTGAACTCATTGGCAAAGTGAAACTAACTGCACCAAGGTGTCAATCAACGACAAGACAGTTATATGCAGTTACTCTCGCTATTGACTGACAATGGGTTACCATCGAAAACATAGGCTGAAAAAAGCAACACTTACCCAAATATTGCTCAAATGACTGAACAAAACAGTTGCTTATATCTCGTGACAGTGCGTCTTCAGCTGTGCTCCATACGTGTCTCTCGCCTCTCCCCTAATCACTTTTAACCGTCATTACCAATTTGCAAAATACCGAATTAAACTTTGCACGGGTGGAAAATGAATTTTACGCCATGCGCCAGTGTGCAAAATACAGCCCATAGTCTCCATTCGGGCACCACTGCTTGGGCTTGTCTGAAGCTCCATTTAGGTTCATTTACAGTAAGCTCTAACTCGGGACTATATGGCTGTATTTGGGCATTTCGTGACCTAAAGGAATATATAGTATGTGTGCGCACACAATAATGGCTACTTTCAAGAATCTCCATTTTTAAAAAGTGATGCTGTTCACTGGGTGTTTGACTAAGGATCAATTTTAAATCTGTTTTTCAATTATTCAGCCTTGCATCTTCTATGTTTTTTAATGATTCTATTTCATGTATTTTGCTTTTTAAACTATTTTAAACTATTGTCCTTCATTTACTATTATTCTTGGCTTTTGTTTATGTAAAGCACATTGAATTACCCTGTGTATGAAATGCGCTATATAAATAAAATTGCCTTGCCACTGAAACTTCATCACGAAACACTTTTTGCAAAATAAAGTCACGATGATCAGACCTTGACCATTTGTGTTTCTTTTTCAGGCACTGTCTTTCAAATGCAAAATTGGACAAGTCTTTGACCATGTGAATAGTTGTGTTAACCTTTGTTTACCTTTACTTTGTTTTATTTGAAACAAGAATTAGGTTTTGATTAGGGATTATTCAGTGTTTTACTTTATAGCTTATTGTGAAGACTTGATTTTTGTCTGAGCAGTTCTGTAAATTGTGTGAAGTGTTTATGTGTAAGCAGTTGAAAAAAACATGACATTTCCCATGTCTGCCACTTGAAAAATGTCTTGACTTGGTTAATCATTAATCTATGCCATATCGGTGACTTTTATTATGTATAAAACATCACAGATAATTCCCTGTCAACTCAACAACTGATTGATGCAACTGATGGTGTTTTTACAATGAGAATGCATGGGTTTTGTGACTGAATCCCACACAAAATCCCTCACAATAAGATTATATCAAGAAAACCAACTTTTGAGATATTTCCCTTAGCAGGTTTTCATATACTTTGATGGCACAACAGAACAAATACTTCTTTGAAATACAAGACTATTAGGCAAAAAAGTTAATTTAATATATTTTCATGGGGGCCATCATTTCAGACCCTGTCAGCAAAGAGCTCTTTTTGCTTGCGCATATGAGTTATGAGAGTGATCCGATTCATATTTTATTAGCTGCCAAAATAAGGTCTAGCCAAGAAGAGGAAAATATACGTGTTTTAATAAAGTGAATTGGGCAGGGTAACACTAAAAGGAAACTCCTGTCTTTCAGCGTATGATGTTCAGTCCTGTCTTTCAGCATATGATGTTCAGGAGGCCCATTTGTCCTTCAAAATCACATCAACTCAGGGGGAGCTGTGGTACAGGCAGCATCTCTACAATGTATGGACCCAAGTGCACACAGGGACCCGGGTTGGACTCTAACCCACTACCATTCTCTCTCTCATTTTCTCTCTCTCTCTCTTTCTCTCTCTCTCTCTCTCTCTCTGTGGTTTAAGAGGCAGCATCTCTACAATGTGTGGCCCCAAGTGCGCACAGGGACCCAGGTTGGACTATAACCCACTATCATTCTCTCTCTCTTTCTCTCTCTCTCTCTCAAAACCCCCCAAAATAAACTAAGATAGAACAGACTAACAATGTAAACGATGCTTATGTGTCTCAAATATTTCCATTGGGCATCATCCATTTTGCATCAAGTCAGAATAGAAATAGAAGCATCATAAATGATTAAATGCCGCAGAACACCTGTACTTTCAAGGCTTTTTTGTTGGATGACCCATGATATCCCCACTGGAAAACCTCACTGAAACTGAGTACTGTGCTTATAATACACGTGAACTGCTGAACTACTGCAGATCACAGCCTGCACAGCTGTGAGGGGAAAGCTCAAACAAGCCAGGAGAGTCTGAGCACTCTACGTCAAAGACGATTACCTTACCATCGCAAGACTGTTTACACAAATCGGAGGTGTTTGACCAGGGAAATGAAGGCTGTGCACCACTTCAAAGCATGTTTGCCACAGCCAACAGCTAACAGTCCTGACACTAAAGCAATGGTACAGGTGCATTCAACATACAAAGAATAAAGGTTAGCTATACCCAAGGCATTAGTCAATAATGTAGCAGTGACCTTGGGAGCAAGGTACCAAGCAGACATAAAGGTTACCAGTGACCTATTACGCAAGGCAGATATGCATGTGCTGTCTCTCCTGTCACTACGGGCAATATGGTGCAGTATAATTCCAGTCTGTGAGTTACAGTCATTCCATTACAAGCAAATTATCATTTTCACACATTTAGAAATGATAAAATACAGTTAAATGACTTATCCTATCTCAGTTTGAACCAACTCAATGAAAAACACAAAATCAAACTGGTGTTTTTGTCCAGCATGTTCCTAAAAGCTACCTGATTATTTGAGGTGACATTGACATGATGAATTACTAAGTACATTCAGCAGATAAAAATAACTGCCAGAAAACTACACCTCAGCATGGTCTATTAATGTGTCTTGCTTCTTTAAGACTGCATCTCTCTCTCTATCTCACTCTCTCTCTCTCTCACACACACACACACACACGCACGCACAGACACACACACACACACATACCCGCACACATACCCTCTATCTCTGTCTCTCTCTCTCTCATGCCCCAATTCTCACCCTCGGTCTCACTCTCAGCTGGTGACCAATGCTCCATACTGACATATGTGAAGAGGCATTGGTGAGGGTTGTGGCATCTACTCACAGTTGGCGTAGTGAGAACAAGCCAGAGAACGCTCTTCTGGAGATGACCTCAATACTGTTGTTCTGCATGTGCCTGTAAGAGACAAAATTCAATGGAGACAACTGACGGCTCAGAAGAAAAGCACCACTAACCTATAAACACATCCATTTTCATAAATGAGAGAGAGGGATAGAGAGAGAGAGAGAGAGATGCAAAGTGGGAGACACTTTGAAAAAGTGAAGGTGTTGACAATATGGATGCTGGATGGATGATGAACTGATGTGGATGGGGATCACAAATCACTGATAATTCATCCAACTACGGCTGTTAAGCCTCAATAACTAACAATGCCTCTTCCATCAAATCCTGAGGCCCGCGGGATACCACTGAATTTGCTATCGGCAAACACAGCTGGGTGGCACATTTGCTCAAACAAATTAAGTGGATTCTGAAAGCTCAAACTCTTCATCAACATCACTCTAGCATATCAATTCTTCTTCCTGCCTTATAATTCTCTCCTTCACTTCTCCCCAATCCCAGAGCACAGCTGAGCTGCTTGTGAGGTGTCATCAGTCCCCTCTACCATCAAAAGTACCCCAAAAACGTAATCAGAGATTCAGTTCCTGTGTAACCGCCAAGGGAATGATTATTGCCTTTTATTCAAAGGTTTTTCTGAAATGGAAGGGGAGCCATTTTTCTTGTTTTTGTTGAGGGAACAGAGTTTGGGAGAGGAAATAAAAAACAATAATGGGTGAAAGTCAGTCGAGGAGGAAACAATGTAATGACAGGACAACAAAGTGATGCCACCCGCAGAGTGCTTAATTTAAAACTGTTTAAACTATGTGCTAGCAAGTGTAACAGAGCTTTATGTGTAGAATGAACACATTCTGAAAGCATTCTGCATTCATTGATTTATTACAAAACCATGCAATGTCACAACGCCCTTGGACCATGAAAAACACAAATGCCGCAGCATTGTGGCAAAAAAACATGAAAAAATGGATGATTCACTGAACTTTCTAGAAGCGGCAATGAAAATAACAGAAAGTATAAAAGCAATGTTGGCCTAGATAATTATTACGTGGACACATTGAATGTCATCTACAAAATTACTTTATTACTCTAAACCACAAAAAGATATTAGGCCTACGGTGTTACCTGACCTCATAATAAACACATGCATGTTGTAGCACAGAATTGCATACATCTTAGATCTGTTGCACTTGGTACTCCATAAAGAATTGGGGGATTGGAAGAGTATGTGGATACTTGAGCTGATAGAAAAATATCAGTGCATTCTCACTCAGTCCATCAGTCAATGACCGTCCTACATGAACAAGCAGTCAGGCCAGACAGACAGAGAGACAGACAGACAGACAGACAGACACACATGTACAAAAAGCAGACAGACACATGGCCTGTGTCCGAAACAGAAGACAGCTGCCAGTTGCCTTGTTGCCCTCAACTGTCGAGCGAGCCACTTGCCGTAGCAGGCATCAAGCTACCAGTTATGAACTTTGTCTCGGAAGGCCTAGCGAGATTGCAACACAGAATGCCGTTGCCTGGAGACTGACAGCTGACTTTATCGGTAGAAGTTAACAGAGACATTCTACGAATCTTTGGTTGAAGGCAGCATGAAGAATACAATACAAAATTCAGCAATCTTAGGTTTATTCAGGTATCTTAGAATGCAGAATTTTATAAAAATGTTTGATTCAGACAGACAGAAGACAGACAGACAGACAGAGGTTAAAAAAAATGACCCTTACAGTTTTTCCAGGTGCCTGTAGCGGATAAACAAATCTGGGGGTAGAGAGGTAATCTGATTGCTGTTCAGCACACTGAAAAGCAGAGATGAAAAAAAGAGCAGAGTGACACAGCTAAAGTCATTATTGCTCCTGTCCACTTACTGTATCTCATGGCATTCATTTATATATCGGGAGGTACTGTATGTAGGTGTATTTGTAGAAGGTTGCCGTGAATCAGAAGTCAGAAGAAGGTGAAAGCAGGCTGAAGGAACAGAGAGAGAGAGAGAGAGAGAGAGAGAGAGAGAGAGAGAGACAAAGAAGGACAGACAGAGAAAAAAGAGAAAGGGAGAGAGATAGAAAAACAGAGAGGGAGAGAGAGAAAGAGGAAATGAGAGAGAGAAAGGGAGAGCAAAATAGATTTGATCAGTGCTGCATGAACTCACAGGGCAGTCACATTGGAGGACACGGCCGGTATGTGCAGGAGATTTCTGCTGTGGCAGTTCACTACCCGGCCCTCACACAGGCACTGGTCAGGATACACATCCAGCACTGCAGCACACATGGAAAACACACACATTATCAGCCACCCTCGGCTCTGTGATCCACTCCACTGGTCAGTGATGAGGGCTGTAATCTCTGTGGCTTTGGGAAAGTGATATGGATTATGCACTCCTTGCTCATTGCCTCTCCCAAAAGGATGTATTGATCCTATGTGTGTGCGTGTGTGTGTGTGTGTGTGTGTGTGTGTGTGTGCATACAGTACTTGTGTATATTCTGTATGTGGATGTGTGTTTCTCCAGAAAAACTGTGTGTTGAATAATTAAAGTACATTGGTTCCACATGAACCCTTTCAAATTACACAATTGATTTAGGTTCCTATGCAAAACAGGCACAATTTAACCAACTAATTTCAATAATAGTTTTTGAATAAATGTTACATTAAATAGATTCAATATATTTATTTGTATTTGTTGCAATGTCACTGCTACAACAAAAAATATATATTGCAAATCAGTTCAAGAAATTCTGAAGAAGCAGAACAAATTAATCGCTGAGATCTCGCCTGTTATTATAGTTTTTTTCAACTGCTTACACATTAAATCTTTGCTTGTCACACAATTTTCTAAACAGGTCTTCCAAACACCATAACCCCACAACAAATCTGCAAAACCATACACTAATTCTTGGTGTTTGACTCCATTTTCAATATCCTAAAACACATTTAGCAAAACACCCCACTATTTTCTACCTAACACACAAAAATCTAACAGGAAGTAACTTGATTTCGGTTTTCAAACACAACCTATCAAAATGCCACACCTATTCGCCACTTATTCACTCTCAGTCCTCAATGTACACACACTCATTACTTTACTGAACACCATCCGATCATTGTCTTAGTATAGGCCTATGAATAGATATATTTGCGTGAGCAATTGTGTGTTTTGTGTGTAGTGTTTTGAAAAATAGACATAGAGTTTTGAAAATGTGTGTAAACAGTTGTAAAAAACTGTAATATCTGACAAGTAAGTTTATGGCACATGTGAATGTGAAATACAGTATGTCGGCACAATTCATATCCCAATTTCTACTGGTAAGAACAAGTTACAGTGACAAACACAAATGAAATGTGTTTCCAACCACAATTTCAATGCTCTGACAAAGGCTCATGGGAATTCATTTACAGTTTTTTACCAGTCAAATCTACAACACATCATCTCCTAGCTTGTGTCAGAGTGTGTGTGTGTGTGTGTGTGTGTGTGTGTGTCTGTGTGTTTGAATGCTTAAAACAGATTGACTAAGTACTTCTAATGAATTCCATCACTTTCATCAGTATATGGCTCATATGATGAAACTACATTACAGTATATTATCTGATGGGCACTTCTCTAAGAGCATACGTTTCAGACTCTCCCTTTGCACGCTCCACCATTAAGCCTCATTTACGGGCCCTCTGTGCTTTCCACAGTTGTGCACTCCTCTATCACAGTTAATTAGTTGTCTCCTCCACACACTCAATCGGAGCAGTAAACCACTGACAAAGAGTGTAACACACAAGGGGAAGCGCATCAAATAGCCATTAAATACGCAAATAAGAGTCTTGCTTTTTTTTGTTCTAGTGTGAGCGATCTCTGTACACTAGGGTTTGGGACCTGATCGTTTGGAGTGGAGGGCGAGAGTGAAATCCTTTTGAAGTCTCTAGGATATGTGTATGTGGGGTGATATTTAATTTTGTAAAGAAAAAGGGAAAGGTGATTTTAAAAATGCCTCAACTGACAACCAATAGAGAGAAGTGCAATTGAAGTGCAATTTTTCATTTATTTTTATGTGCTTTGCATTTCCCACAGGACAGGAGTGCTTTAATGTAAAGTCTAGCACACTGAAAGGAGTCTGTTTATGTGTGATGTCAGAGACTCTGTAGCACAATGGAAATTGAAAGTGCTGCATTTGATGTATATAAAATTGCCACCTCTCACTCTCCTTAAGGCATTCTCAGAAACTCAGAAACGATTACCTCTCTGTGTAGTCCTGTTCTTTTTGCTCTTTCATATCTGTCCAGGTGTTGCCATCAAGCCTATTCTAAATTTGGTCTTAACCCTTGTAAGGTGTTCATATTTTTGTTACACAGCCAATGTTCCCGGGTCTGACGGACCCACCACATTATTAGGCGCAATACAAGCATAACAATTTATGTAAAAATACTTAACAAATGTTTACTTTAGCTCAATTACCAATGATAGACATTATTAATGGTTCATATTTGCCATTTACCCCTGTGAGATCACATTTATGATCATATACAATATGATCATTTTCGAGTTTTGTGAGAAAACAAGGAAATTCAATTATAAAAAAGGTAAAAAGATTTTTGATCATTATTGGTGCTTATTTCTTAGAACTTACAGTTTTTTCTGAATGCTTAAACACATTCGTGATAATTATAGCACAATTTGTAAAACTATTAATACTTACTGAAAACCACTCACTGAGTTTGCAAAACTAAAAGCACAAACACTGCTTTGCACTCAGTTTGCAATTTTGTAACACACACTTTGCACAACTGTAGGCACAATTCACTGCACAGCACTCTTTTTGCGGAACTGTAAACACAACACATGCTTTACACTCAATTTCCAAATGATCAACACACTTCTAGCAAATCTATACACATGTATGGCTATTATTTTCACTATTTTGCCAACTCTCTGGCACACCTCAGAAAACTGTTTTAGATAATTAGTTCACTTTGCAATCAGCCTAAGCACTATAAATAAGCTACAGGAAATGTACAATGGGTACAATGGAGGGAGCAGGAAGAGTGAGAAGAGTAAGAATTAGAGGAGGCTGAAGAATAGGACGTGGAGGTGAAGAAGTAGGAGGAAGAAGAGGAGGAAGAGGACGCGGAGGTGAAGAAGTGAGAGGGAGAGGATGACAAGGACAAGGAGGTGAAGTTAGAGGACAAGGAGGAGCAAGAGGAGGACGAGGAGGGGAAGAGGAAGGGTAAGAAGAGAAAGAAATAGCCCTTTTACAGGCAAAAAAATCAGTCTACATGTGGGGATATTGTCATGTCAGGCCTGAATACGGTGCCTTGGACTAGAGGACATTGCATGTAATGTAGATGAAATTTTGAGAGAGACGACCCGATGTAGACTGATTTGTTTTGTCTCAGTGAAATTGCTATTTTGTGTTTTGACTTGGAAAAACACACCTGTGTTTGTTTTGATGTGTGTAAATAAACACCAATACTTGAAGTTTGGATCCCTGTATGTTTACAGAACTATGACAAAAGTATGACCTCAAACTGACATAGTCTACCTTGTGCACAGAGAAAGCAAAAGCCAGATGTGTTTTTTATTCATACCATCAGTGTGTAGTTGGCACATTGTGTGCTTATTGTGATGGCTTGTGTTTACTGTTTGATACAAAAACACCATTTTTACAAAGGTGTGAAGATTTAAGCAAGGTTTATTAGCTTTTGCAAGAGAACTACAATGTTTTGCTGATTGGGTAAAAGGTTTTCCTATTTGTGTGTAGATTTTTTGCAAGAAAAGCCATAGTTACAAAAAATGTGCTTAAGCAATCAGAAAAACTGTAATCAGAACAGGTGAAAGTGCTTGAAATATAACCATTTTGTAACTTTGTGTGGGAATAGCAGGTGCAGAAAGACAACATTCCCGCACACAGACACCTACACTCAGACATGCACACATACAGACGCACAGACACAGACACACACAGAGACGCACACAGACGTAGACACACACACAAACACACACAATTAGGAGGACACAGTAAGGGTACATAGCACATTACACTTGGGTCCAGTAGACCCCAACACCTCATCTGTAATAGTTATGTGTAGGGGGGTGTACCGTGTGCAGTCATTGGAAATAAGTTATTTTTTATGTTCTTCACAGAAAATGAGCCATGGCCAATGAGTTTGAGTTAGAAGAAATAATAAATAGCATATTTTTTCTTTTAGCAAACATTGAAAACAGGTCCCAAACACCCGTGGCCGGTTGCACAAAGCACCTTAAGTTTTTTCCCTTAAGTATGATCCTTAAGACTTAATTTCTCCTTAGGTAAGGTATTTACTTAAGGGTGTTGCACAGAATACCTTAAAAAGTTTCCTTAGTTAAGGAGAAACATCAAGGGATTTACTGCACTGAAAGGGATTTTCCGGCACGAAAATTCTATAGTTTCCACCAAAGATTCGGAGGAATTGTTAACGTTAGCTTACGTAAACCACACAATAACAATACGGCATGTTTCTGATAGGCCTATTTGACAGAGGAAGCATATTAACAGAGAGGTTTTATTTTGAATTGTCAAAAGTAGTTAATAAACTTCCTTTATCAGCATCAATTCAGTTAATAATATGGTTAAGGTAGAGTCAGATGTCCCTTAGGTTTTTCCCCTTAGTTAGACTACTAAGGTCGTTTGTGCAACAGTTTAAGGGATTTCTTACCAGATAAGGACAAACCCTTAAATACTAAGGGAAACTGTTAAGGAAACCTTAAGGAGAAAACTTAAGGGTGTTTGTGCAACCATTTTTATTTTAAGGGACCCTTAAATCAGATTTTAAGGGAAACACTTAACTTAAGGTGCTTTGTGCAACCGGCCACCGGACACCTTACAAGGGTTAAAGATGGGGACAGATTCATGTCTCCTCAGTCCATCTGCACAGCATTCTGAACTCTGAAAGCCAGCAAGTCTTTTGGATGAAAATGTTCTAGCCTCAACTCTTTTCTTCAGTGCTGCACATCCACTTTCCGTTTTTAACCTCAGTTACTCCTATCACTGTTATAGTTAGAATATGCTTTCAGAGTTTAATGACTTTAATGTAGTCTTGAGACGGTGGATTACAACGGTGTATGACAAAGCCAAGCTTGCTGAATTCGCCCCATGAAAAATCACCTCAAAACACCCAGGCCTCCCAAAGACATGATGAACTAATTCTGACAGTGACATTTCTTTTTATTTATTTTTTGTCTAGCTAGCCCAGAAACCATCTGCTGGCATCAATTGGCAACTTGGCATATAACAGACCATTCAGTTGAGACAGTTTAATTACAGTAGTATTGTTGCCGGTGCCCTTTTATTGGAGGGCCTCAAAAAGAACAAAAGTGAACCAATGACAGCACATTAACTGAGAGGGGCCAGGGTCTGACCTATCTGCCAGGGAAACACAATCAAATTGAAGTAAGAATTGAACAAGGCCTTTGCTTATCTATTTGATTATTGAGCACTTATTTTTTGACAGATGTTGTCATGAATGTATACAGCTGACAGATGTAACTCCTGATTACTTTAATACACATCAGCCTTGTGCATGCTTGTTTCTACTCTGTTTGTTTTGTTACTTTTCTCAAGTTCAATCTAATGAATATATATTGATCAAAAAGAAAATAGATCCTTAAACATATTTCTCTGACAATGTCTATCTTCAAAACCAGCAATAAGCATACATATTAAGCTGAATGGAGGATTCCTATCACCTTGAGAAAAATAGCAATTAGTTGCAAAGTTTTCTTTTGCGAAAAGCTGCAGCAAAAAGTACAATTCTGTGGCTGTATTCTCTCTTTCATGCCCCAGAGGTTTTAAGTCACAGGGTACAGGTTGGCGGGAGAGAGTCCTCTGATGTTAAGGAAGAGATATAGAAGATTGGGGATCCACTGATGCCTTAGCGGAGGGCTCGGCAGGACGGCGGAGCTCAAATCCATCTGACCACCGGCCAGCGAGAACAGCCCAGACAGATGGGTCACACTCAATTGAACAGCCAACCAAATCCATGGTGATTGGAGAGGCTGGGCAGAGCTTATCTTCCAGAGCACTGGCCTACAGCGTAATGCCAAGCTTCACAGCGAGAGAGCATGTCAGTCAAGCCTGGGTGCATCCTGCACGAGCCCAGAATCATGTTCTTATGGGGTGTCAGCTAGGAAGAAAGCTGGTTTAAATGCAATATAGGAAAATACATTGCAAATTGGTATGGGTTCTGGGAAATTTAGCGAGTCTGTCTTACAGCATCATGATAAAGAAAGGTCCTTTGGGTAAGAAAATAAATGTGTCCTACCTGCATATGCATTTAATCATGTTTTCCCCAAACTGATTTATCTTTGCTGGAAAAAAATACACTCAATGGAACAGAATGACTGACAACAAGCCATTCAAATGTCTGGTATGGGTGAAAACTATGTAGACATGAAACGGTTCATTGTTAATGCTGCTCAGTTTCTTTTGTCATTGTTACAAAAGAAAAATCCTTTGGTGTATTCTGTCTATATTCATGTATTTCTTTACTTTGTTTATATTCATTTCCAACTTCCAAAGCTTAAAAACCCTGGAACCGTGATAATGGCCTTCAAACAAACAAAAAACAGCCACTCAGTGGCTGCATTAAACAGCCCTCTTTCTAATGATGCATCCAGAATCCCACCTCTCTATCTCCTCCCTGATAAAAGACTGACCTTCAGAAATCAAATGTGTTTTAAACATGGCCATCCATGAATCGCAACTCACAAAGGCACAATGACCCAGAGTATGCACAAGAAAGTAAGCTGAAGGTCACATAGAGACATGGGCCATTTTAAAGACAAATAAGTGCTTGGATGTTGCTTATATTTTCAAAAGGATTATTTGCACATATTCACTGATATGCAAGGTCTGCAAACTAAACCACAAAGAACAGAATAGAACAGAAGTTTGATTTAACTAAGAAGTTAAGTGACCTTTACTTCAGTGACCTTTACCTCGCTGCCTGTCTTCTCCATCAGTATAGCAAGACACCAGTCCACACAATAAAATGACTTTATCTTGGGCACTAGGGAGTCTGAAAATGATGTACTGTACAGCTCCATAAAACCATGAAAAAGAACCATGCGTTCTAGCCTTTCACTGCGGAGTTCAGGAGGTCTCTCCAGTGCTGATGGGATGGAACACTGATTTGCCAGGTGTTGTTTTAACGATGTCCTACCCTGTCATTTCCTGTTTCAGATTCACACACCTAATTTCGTCATAGAACGACCCCCTTCCCCCCTTTTAGTGACACATAATTTCACTGCAGTGCTCAAGAGCTTTCCAGTTGCCAGCGCTCGGCCGTGATTGTTTCCTTTGATCGAATTCAGTCACGTCTAAATGCGCTGACTCAATCGAGTGTGTCTTGTCCGGCATTGCAGGCCGGACTCAAGTATCTCAGAGGAGCGTGGCTGACGGTGATCGTGTCTGGCAAGGTGAACATTTAACAGACGGGGAGAATCTTTCAACAGTTGGACTGCCTGATTTATGCCTCTCTCTCCGTGCAAATTCGATAGGCATCTGAACTGGGGAAAGTGTGACAAACGGGACGATTGGCAAAAATAGCCTGCCGACATCTGCTTCGCACCCGCCTCATCTCTCAAGCCCACTCGTCTCCTGCTCTACTCTCTTGACGAGATCAATATCAGGTGTGGCTAGACACACACAAGACCCACCCATCAAAGTTTATCATAAGAACTATAACAACAAAATGCTTCGTCAATTTCTCAATGTCTCCACAACAAATGACAGTCACAGTTAGGAGAGTGAAACTTTTGACTAAAAAAAATAATACTTGGCTTTGTAGTGCCAACTCAACTCTTTTATTATTGTTGTTTATAAAAGAACTCCCATATGTGCTCCTTTACATCCAGTCATTTGCTGAACAGAAGCAGAAGAATGTCTTCTGAAAAAGTGAAATGTAACTTTGTCTTGGGTAAAGGCTTGGTTAATGGAGGTGTGTAACACTCACAGCATTCCTCTTCCTCCTGGATGGTCTTCTTCATGAAGGCATCGAACAGCTGGGGCCAGCCACTGTTGTCCACTGTTTATCAAATGCAAAAATAAAACACTGATGACAATTCCACTATGTGTGCATTATTTGTAGTGGGTATGTCCATATGTGTGTGGGGTGCTGGGGTTGGGTTTGTGTACATCAGTGTTTTGAGTTTGTATGCATTTTTTTTGTATTTATTAGGATTGGGCACCGAAACACGGTTCTAATATGGCACCGGTGCCGACGCAAACGGTAGTAACTGCATCAAATAACAACGTGGATTTCGGTGCCTCATTTCGGTGCTTAAATAGCGTTTTTTTTTTATTTATTTTTTTATACGAGGCATCACTGCATGTCTTTGGCCATCTCTAATGTCTTGCTCTGATAGCAACACATCCAGACACAGTTATCGATAGCTAACATAAACACTGGATGTATAAACCAGAGGGGTGCACCACATAGGCCAGTGGACAGTGTTTGACAGCTTGCGTGAGCCCAGGTGCCTACTTTAAATTATGCGATATCGCAAGCTCCTGTCAAAATCTAGCAGTGGGCCTAACTACACACAAGCAAAAGGCTATGAAACAACATCAACAGTAGCCTATGTTACACAATATCCTTGCTAATGCGCTAACTGGCATTTATTTAAAATGTTGTCAGCAAAGTTGTAAGGTGAAAACTTTATTTCACGGTGTGTTCTAAACAACATAATGGCATGATATTAGCCTAATCTTTCATGTGCATGAGGCCCATATAGAATCAAAATGAATATGAAGATCAAAGTTCGCTGGCAAAAACATAAATATGTAGGTTACATACCTGATGCCACTGAGCTGTCAAAGAGGCTACGAAACCATCTCCGTACGTCATCGCTAATTAAACTCAGCTGACTGGTGTTAGCGCATAGCCATGCTGTTAAAATGCCTACTAGGCTAGCACTGGGAATCTAAACACTTCAACACCGACATGTAGCCTAACATCTTCAAAACTATTGCGTGTTATGGATTAAGACATGACATTTCTTGAAGTATTTGGGAACACACTGAATTAACTGTTAATCCCTGTTCCCTGTTAGATTAGCTTGCTTGCAAATGCCATTGTCCATGACCTGGCAGTTCTATGGCAAGCGGTTTTAACATACCTTATGGCAAACCGCCTACACTGGGTAAACTTGAAAGCAGAGCTTACCAGTGTGTGTGCATGCATGGCAAGCTGTTTTAACTAGGGCTGTCAAAATAACTGATTCATTTCGATTAATTAATTTGAGAAAAAAATAACTGATTAAAAAAATTAGTGCAGATTAATCGATGACCTTTGACCCCGAGCCGTTCTAGTCAGTAAAAATTAGACTGTAAAATGAAGGAGAGAGAAGAAAACGTGCTGCCTGGATCATTGATTGGAACATTTACTTTTAAAAAATGGCCTGATGGTGTTGATAAAAATAAAGTGTTGAAAATAAAGTCCTCTGCAATGTCTGCAGCAAGGAATTTGCATATCACCGGAGTTCATCAACTCTATAGTCGCACATCAATGCAAAGAAATAAGTGTTGACATTGAGGGGAGTGTTAATTTATTTTCATTGTGTCCCCTAGGTTATATCTGTGGCCTGAAATGCCTTGTAGCCTATGTGAAAAAAAAAACTTCTTCCCGAAGCACTTTTGAATTTATTTCCTCAGCATATTAGGTCATATCATAGATTATTATGGCCATTATTTGAACAGTGAAAATAATAATAAAAGAGTTTTTGAACTTTAATGTCACTAATGCTGTTTATTCAATGATTCATTTGAATTTAAATATTTAAAATACTTTCACAGCAAAAATTATATATGCGATTAATTTAGATGAATTAATCATAGAGTATGTAATTAATTAGATTAATTTTTTTAATCGATTGACAGCCCTAGTTTTAACATTTAAATGTATTATTCTTAGGAGCAATGAGATATTAAGTAAATTGAATATAACAGTTCAATTTCATGTTCAAATGTGTCTTATCAATAAAAAAAAGCATGCTTTACACCATTTTAATTTAAAACATTTTAATAAAGTACCGGTTCAGGCACCGTTTCGGCACCGGCACCGTTTTAAAAGTATCGATTTAGCACCGGTATTGGATAAAACCCAAACGATACCCAACCCTAGTATTTATGCATGTGTGTGAGTGTTCATGGGTGTATGGGTGTGTGTGTGTGTGTGTGTGTGTGTGTGGTGCTGGGGGACCTACCACAGTTTTCCTCATCGGCACCATTAGGACAGTCCTGTAGGCCATTGCAATGTTGGGGCTGAGGCAAGCAAACTGACAGGTTGCCACAGGGGAACTGACCCAGAGGACACTCAAACTCAGCTCTGCAGCCTACAAATGTGCTCACATACACACAGACACACACACACATACACACATATGCATACACACATACACACACACACACACACACACACACACACACACACACACACACACACACATTCAATAACACTTCATTTGTATGACTGCAGAATATCCATACAAGGTGCATTTTGCACAATATGCAAAACAACACCTCTGGGTCAAGGTGGCCATCTTGATCCCTGCTCTCTGGAAAGTGTCAAAATCAACACAAAAAGATGGAAGGCAAGCAGTAACTTAATTGCATAAAAATATGCATGTAAGCAAGTCTACCACCAGGCTGTGGAGATGAAATCCAGGGGAGATTCAATTCAGAGGCATCACTTAATGTTTGTTCCCTCACTGTTTTAATAAGACTAATCACACATGTTCTCTCTAAGTAAACTGGTCATGTTTACATAGAGATAACTTCCAGGGGTGTTGCTTTGAGACCTTTGAGGTTCAGACAGATTTCAGTGCTTAGTTTAACACAGTCATAACACTGTGTAAAGAAAAAGACTGTGAAAAATTCACTGTGTAAAGAAATAGACTGAAAAATTCACTGTGTAAAGAAATAGACTGTGAAAAATTCACTGTGTAAAGAAATAGACTAGAAAATGACCTGGAAAAATTTGATATTTCTGAAACACTGGGTTAAACTCTCCCAAATTGTCAGGCAACATGGTGTTTAACTGTCAAAGACCTTGAGGAGTGTTCTTGTCGGTATTAACACAATCAACATTTTGTATGTAATATATATTGATTATTCTGTTCGTTCATATTAACGTAATTTCTGGAATAATAGCTGAAGTCACCATTTGCATGTCAAATGACTGATAAAGAGGTGTGCAAAAATGAAATGAATATTATTACGAGTAGCCTAACATGTAAAGAAAACTGGGGTTAACAAAGAATGCCTATGGCCTTTAGAATTACTAACGCCAAGCAACGTGAAACCCCCCCCCAATATAAACCCCAAAATAAATACCTGCAAAACACCTTTTAAAATTATAATACAGGCAAGTAAACACACTTCTGCATTATGCCAGCAAGTGCAATGTCATAGCACTTGCTGGCAGAGATAATGTTGACAAGACACAGTAAGTGACGCAGTAGGAGTGTTCTTGACATAACAGGAAGCTCATGCAGGGCAGTGAGTAACTATCTGTCACTGTCAGGTCCCACTTGCTGAGCTGAGCGCATACATTTATGATGCATGAATGATATCAACGCTAACTACCCTGAAAAAAGCAGGGTCTTCGAACACTTGGATTCACATGGCTCTCAGAACATGGTTTTCTTCACAGTAAGGTGAACTATGAGGTGCACAGAATGTTTGGTGCTTTCCAGTCCACCTGTATAACCCTCTCGAAAAGTCTGTAAAGAAAAATCTATTAGGTTGCCCAAAAGCTTTCGCCAAAAAATAAATGAAAGAGGTTGCGGGGTCGACAGTGTAGGTGTGTGCCTACTAATACGCAATTCATGTAGGTGGTGGCAGCAGTAATGCAAGTTAATGGCAAAGACTTCATCTGGTTGCTGGTTTTTGTTTACCAGCATATGTGTGTGTGTGTGCATTGCTCTGTATAATTCAAATAACATGCTATGTATTTCGAACCAGAAAAATTGTGGAAAATCCGTAAAATATGCAAAAAAAAATCCATGCAAGTTGACACGGACTGCAGAGCCAATGACACGCAATACCAAAACATAGGGAAACCATATTCCATGCAGCATCTGCATTCAGATCCAGACCCATATGATCATATAGGAAGTCCAAGGTATGGTGACCGCTTCCTTGTATAAACATTTGAAGTACATTGAACCAGTGCTTTTTAAGTTGGGAGCAGACAGACTGAGCGGTGGACGAGGGTAATAATCACTTCAATATTGCACAAAAGGTTTTCACTGATAATGAGATCTAAACTAGATGTACCGCAGAGCGGTACAAAATATGACCGCCGCCCAGTCCAGCACATTTTTTCCACAAAAATAAATCACTCTGAAAGGCCTGTATGATTCTAGCTGTCTCACTAAATTGCATTATCCACACTCAATTCTCACTGATATCTGCTAGACAACAAGTACCAAAACATGATTAGTTCATAGATTTCACATGTAAAATTCATTTTATACAACCCCACCTCCATCTTGCCTGTTCATAATTCTGAGAAATTCTTGAATTGTGTGCATGTACATGTTTATGTTATGTGTGTGTGTGTGTGTGTGTGTGTGTGTGTGTGTGTGTGTGTGTGTGTGTGTGTGTGTGCGCGTGCTTGTGTGTGTGCCTGCGTATGTGCCTGTGCATGCAAGCGTACATATGTCTACTGTGTGAGTATGTGTCATACGTATGATTACTGTGAATGTATGTGTGTGTGTGTGTGTGTATCTGTTTGTGCACATGTGTGCACATGAAATGGGTTAACATGACCCCTGGAGGCAAACATACGGAAAAAAATGGTCATCCTAGTCCCTACAGTTCTCAAGATATTCACAGAGAACTGTGTCTGCCCTACCCTCCTTTCGGGGGGGCTACAGATCAAAACGAAAAACGACGGTTCCATGCTATCCATGTGGGGTTACATGCCCACCAAGTTTTGTGTACCCCGGTCTTTCAGTGTCCCGGGAATCATTGACGGAAATTTGAGCATGCGAAAAAAAAAAAAAAAAAAAATCTGACTAAACCTATATGACCGCCGCGCAGCGAAGCGGCGGTCATAATAATTACCATAATAGCATGATGGCTATTCATACACACTATACATGCATATACACACACATTTCTCCGAATAAAATTGGCCAAAAGCCAAAGGGAAGTGTGGTTGCCATGATGTTAATGCCATCATGGTATTGTCACCGTGTCCGTGTCCATGATGTCTGCATTCATGATGCTGTTAGGTCACATGACTGATGGAAGTTGTCTGTTCCAAACATGCCATCCCTGCCACCACTCGTGTGACCTCACAGCCTCAAGACGTTATGTCCTTTCAGCGTCACTTCCTGCGCCATGTCACGTCACCGTGACATCATGTTGATAGGGAACATTAAATACTCTGACATCAAAGTTAATAATGTCTCTCTTTCTCTCTCCATCTCTCTCTCTCTCTCACACACACACACACACACACACACATGCACAGCTAAACACAATCACCCATAATCACACTATGGGTACAACACACTTAGTGTATTTCACCATCATCATTGGCAGATCACAAGTTTACCCCCCATCACCGTTTCTCTTACACACGTGCTATGTCACAGAAAAAATAATATATAATTTTGCTTGCAATATATCCATATTATACTGTCCATATATAATCCTACTCACCACCCCCCACACACACCCATAAATTGTAAGGTTATATAGACACTATCAAGCATACATACAGAAAGTCATTTACGTAACAGAAACCATCAGAGATTCACCAAAGAATAAATAGTTTTTTGATACATGAAGGCTTTTGAAAGTGAATTACACTGTGATAAAAACAATATGTATGTAAATCACCTGGTGAACAAAAACAACTTCTGGCCAGAGAGGAATTTTCAAACCGAGCATTGCATGAACCATGCAGCAGTTCTCCTCCTTCAGAACATGAATTATGGAAACTCTCACTAGATACAGTATATCTTGATACAGTATGTTAGTACAATCCCAACCATAAACTCACGTATGCCTTATGACATAATGAGAAACAACAACAACAAAAACAACAACAAACATAAAAACATGTTAGTGATGTTTTTCTATAATGCTGTCATGTCTGAATTGTTCATGACTTAGAACCATCATTTAAGAAAATATCACGATTCTGGCGTGGAATAATCTCAGACTTAACAATCAATCTGAGGCGTCCTCACAACTCTCCAAGGCATTTATCATATTGTCACAGTCAAGACTCCACCAGCTTCTCCCCAGCCCCGGCATACTCCCATTCATTAATCTGCCCCCATTCACAACCTGAGAGCCAGTACAGTCCCAGCAGACAAGTATTCCCATTACACAACATACACATGTGAGCTAGAGAGACAGAGAGAGAGAGAGAGAGAGAGGTAAAGAGACAGAGTATCAGAGACTGTCAGAGTATCAGAAACACTGAAGGAGGGAGAGAGAGAGAGAGAGATATAAAAACAGAAACACATGAGAAAAACTGGAGACAAAAAGCTTACCTTTAAAAGCACAGAGCGACAGGGAAAAAAGTAAAAAAGGGTGAACCATAGTGTGTGCCGTAAGTGCGAAAGTGTGTGCGCCTCCTCGTCTCGGTAAGTCCTACTCAGAGTGACGAGGAGCTGCACCTTCCCAACCTAGCTTTCGACTGTCAGACCAACACACACGCACGCACAGCGCACACACGCACACAGAGACACACGCACACACACAAAACACGCTTGTGCGGCTCCAGACCCTCTGAGGCACATCAAACACGAGCGCATCAGTGCTGGAGAGGACAGATCTGTGTGCTGGACTGCCACAGCATGCTCCTATATGCAGGTCCCCAATCTACTCTCTCACGTGTGCACAGCAGTCTGCTCATTACTCTCAAACTGCTATATATAAGGCGCCTGGACCTGATCTGAAAGTCACCTGACTGTATGGAAATTAATCATTTGACCTCTCTTATGTCTGTGAAACACACATGCACACTATTACTCTCTCGCACCGACATCACTTACATCATCTCAGTATATTATTTAAGACATCCAGTGGCTGTTGGTTCCATATTCCAATTATGCTCTCAATTATATATTCTCTCTCTCTCTCTCTCTCTCTCTCTCTCTCTCTCTCTCTCTTCCCTCTCTGAGTGTATGCTTCATCTTCTTCTGTGCAGTCCCTCTTTCTTTCTTTCTTTCTTGAATTTTCCCTTGAGGATCAATAAAGTATCAATCTATCTATCTATCTATCTATCTATCTATCTCTTGCATTAATTTCAAGGATACGCAGGTCACAGAACAGCATTTTGCAGTTGCTAGTAAAAAATGTATAGGCTATACCCTACGAATAAATTGATTGCATTAATATAGGCCTATGAAGTAGGCTATGGGCCATATATTTCCTATAGGCTATCCTTCAGGACTGGGTTATTCTTAACGTTGACAAGGCTATACTGCACTTAGAGCTATTTAATATTTCAGCAGAGATGATCTTTGACAGGCGTTATACAGCATTAATCAATGTTGCACATGTTGACTCTTCATCACAGACTTTAGACCTATGTAGCCTAATTGGTAGTTTTTTGGTCACTGAGAGTCTAACTTCCCCATTTTGATTGTCTTGATTGTATTGGGGACATTGGGAACCTTAATGTTATTAGGCTATTCATAGGCCTATTATATTTTATTTTATTTTATTTTTTATTTTATTTTGGGAGGGGGGAGGCTGACTAGCCTAGGCTACTATTCTCCTATTGTTGTGGATGATAAATGGAAAAGAAATACTTGCAAAAGAAAATGTAAAAGAAATACTTGCCTCAGTAGCCTAGCTTTCGACATTCTACCAGCTCCAGTTTCTCCCCTCCTTCCCCCAGCCGACATGACAGCTGTTAATTAAGTGGGTTTGACTACCCAAACGTTCGTCCATTTCTGCATATGTATGTTATTACTTGGCCTGGGAAGGAAAGAGCGTCGATGTGGTCCATAAAGTGAGAACGAGAAGGTCCGTGGGGCTTCTGTGATTTCTCTCACAACATCGCCACCTGGCGAGAACATTAGAAAATCCGATGTCGTCATTTGTATTGGACGACTACGTAGTTTTTGAGCGACGCGACGAATGGACGATGCTAACCATGGTTTAGTTTTTTGTCGTAGCCTAAACTATAGGTTTTGAAAACGAATTCACTTGTATTTGTGTAAAAACGTTTAGAACAACATGCCTAAAGTTGTTTCGCGGAGTGTGGTGTGCTCTGACACGCGGGACCGTGAAGAATATGACGACGGAGAGAAACCCCTTCATGTTTACTACTGTTTATGCGGCCAAATGGTTCTTGTACTTGGTAAGTTCATGCTGCTTTTGCGAGCCAGCTGATCAAATGGTCCCTCCTGGAGAGGCATTGTTCAATAATTCACAAAGAGAAATAAGTCAGATGCTGTAAAATTCCCTTTGGGGTTAGCCTCTGAATATAACTAGGTGTGTGAACAAAACTTTCAAAATGGATAGATGCCTAAATGGTTATAGTTCAGATAAGTTTAAAACGATAGATCAAGTGGAGAGCCCGGACGAATGAAACGCATTTAGTTTAGACTAAACGTAATTTACGTTTAGTGTGATTGCTAATTGGAGGTGGATCTGTTTGATATGGTGACATTAATCCGATAAAATCCAAAGAATTCCGCGAAATGTTGAAGTCTCTATTTAGTCTAGTCTCTTTATATCTCTAAGTGGAGCAGAAAACAACGCTTTGTATTCGCAACAAATCTAGCTGCTAGCCGTATTTGCCATTAAAGGCATCCCATGTCAGCTCACGTTTGTCTGACCATTCAAGCGGGGCTTTTTTATATATATATAAAGGTCTTCCTGCATACTTGAGGATCAACACACACCACACAGTCGATATGTCATAGGCCTACATGGAAAAGCACTTAGCCCAGAGCTTTTCGCATACTGTATCCCCAATAACATGTTGGTGTTCGTTACGTGGGCTATGTAGGCGTGTAATCCTTTAAATGTCACTCCTACTCTAAATATTGATGCTCTGTCATAGATTACCTGCTCTATGCTATCGATATCTGAGTTGATGTGAGAGCAAATCAGATTAAGCCCGATAATTACCTTTTGAATAGGATGTTTGTTATTTGTCACTTTGAAGTATCTTGTATCTCAACAGTAATTTCACTAATTCATATTGAGCAAACAACAATTCATTTAATACTGTTTCTAAATTCCAAATATTCCCATTATCTTCTCTTTATCTTTTTAGTAGAAGCATGTGGGTTTCCTTCTAAATTCAATATTGCCATAATATCTATCAAACCTAGAATGAGACATCTCATTCAGTCCTTCACATCTAGAGGAGGGCTATTTTGGACTTGATATAATTCTGGTAATTTCTCACATAGATCCCCATGTTGTTCCCCAGAGTGTAGCACTGTAGCTGCAGCAACTTGAGCTAGGTAGAACCGATTGTTGTTTTGTTTTTCGTACCACATACTTGGTGACCTTGAGAAACCGAGATCTATGTGAAAAATAGCCGGAATTGTCCTTTAAGCCCTAATCTTGGCAAAAAAACAAAACAAAAAAAGCCCCAAGCTTGGTAAGTTTAAGCAGGAAAGGGTAATATTAGCTTGATACTGCTTAATATTCAAGAGACGTCTGACTTTGAGATCATGATGTCCTCTAATTCAAGTTAAGGCGTATCCTAGATATGAAACATTTAAAAGAATGTGTTGCCTAGACTCTGTTTTCTACCCACTGCCAGCCAATTTAGTCTAATTATGCAAATAAGAATCCTAAATTCACAACCACTTCAACCATAATTAAAACCTTTGTGAATCCAGCCCCAGAAGCTAATGCAGTTCATTGTTGTAAATATAATTTTGTTATTTTTCAATTTAAGTAGCTTTTCATTTCTACACATAACTAATTAATTATAATGCATTTGCTCTCTTTTGTCTAAGGGAAAGGACATTACACTGGCCATAGCTGATTGTTTATTTGGCTGACAAAGTTGAAATATGTAACTTTTTTTAAACTGTTTTTAACTTTTGTCTATTTTTGTGGGTGATTGCATTAAGATTTGGTAGTATGATTTTTTTGGCTGAAGGATTCAGACTGAAGCAACACATTGACCTAACTTGTTTACCTAGGCACACACACCATTGGGGACATCACTATAAAATTGATTTAGCTGTTTTTGCCAGGAAATAGTTTTGTGTTTTAATCCTGTTTATTTACTGGAATACACTTGAGGCACCCTGCAGCTGATTATTCATCAAAATCATTTATTTCAAGAGGTTTGCCTTTGAACTAATAAAAAACTAAAAACAAAGCTGCTGATTAGGTATTGATTGGTAAGCACCCATACATAAACATAAACACAACTAAAAAAGCTGTGATTTGGTTGTGTACCAGGTAATTACTTGAATTTTGCAGTCCCTCATAATAACAGTGCC
Organism: Alosa pseudoharengus; assembly: GCF_046254945.1. Classification (NCBI taxonomy): domain Eukaryota; kingdom Metazoa; phylum Chordata; class Actinopteri; order Clupeiformes; family Clupeidae; genus Alosa; species Alosa pseudoharengus. Next base: position 16,387,218 of record NW_027468870.1, on the reverse strand, counting down.
CTCCACTAATCTGGATGGAACCCCATACAGAGTGACAGCTCACTGTGAAGTGTTTGTGAAGGAGATACTAGTTAAACTAAGCATATAATGGACACATTTTATGAAATGATGTTGCATGTTACTTTTGTTCACTCATTACTCATGCCTGTTTGAATCTGATGTTTCCTGCATAACTAAGTCTGATTTATTGCTTATGCTGAAGATTGTGGGCCCTATTTTAGCACTCTAAAACGCATGGTCACTAGCGAATAGCTCAATTAAATTTATTGGGTTGTCCAGTCCACATTGGGAGTGGTTTTGTTATCAAACGTTATCAAACGTTGTGTGGCTGGCACAAGGCATTCCTATGTTTCTTAATCCGCCATGGGTGTGTTTTGGGCGTAACATCTGTCATTCGCTTTAACAGCAAGCAGCGCAACTGTTAAATGATAGTCATTGAAGTCATTTGAAGAGACCGTATGGAACAGGTGTTCTATATTGTATAAAACCTAGCAGAGTATAGCCTACACTCATCTGTACTCGTCTATTATTTGAGCTCATTGGTAAAGTGAAACTAACTTCACTGTGGTGTCATAGTCAAAGAGAAAACAGTTATACACAGTTAATTACTTTCACTATTGACTGACAATGGGTTACCATTGAACACATAGCCTGAAAAAAGCCAGACTTACCCCAATAATGTTCGAATGACTGAATAAAAAGCATAAGGACATTTATCCTGCAGAGGAGTTGTTGCTTACATCTCGTGACAGTGCGTCTATAGACCAAGTTTTTCTTGGTCAGTAGCGTAATGCTTTTTAGATGGTGTAAGAAAGCGATTTTTAGATAATGCGCCAGACCCCACCTTAGGTCGTTAATTATCACACCCCTGGGCGTAAAGCTTAATAAAAGTGAAGTGCATGGTGCAAAACTCGAGTGTAAAATAGGAATAAACTTTGCGTTGGGCTGATAATCTTCTTTGCACCAGGTTTTGCGTCACGAAAATATAGATATATAAAAAATAGAGCTGTAACAAACATATAACAGTTACAACAGTTCTGCATATTGCATGAGCATACGCTAATGAACACAGGCCTTTGTATTTTTTAGGCTAATTCAACAAAGTCTTCATTCTTATTCATCGGCAGTCTGAATCATTCCTGGCCATGGCTGTTTTTTTGCATGTACGCTCAGTGAAATATACTAACTGATTGGATTAATTTTGGACGCGATACCCTTGCTTCTGTAGATTGCCAAATTGAGAAGTTACCCATGAGGCCGAGGGACAAGTCCAGGGTTATAGATGCTGCCAAACATGCCCACAAGTTCTGTAACGTGGAAGATGACGAGTGTGTGTACCTGAAAAGGTAAGCTATCAGTATGGCTTGGAAGTACAATGACAGCAGTGTGACATCTCCTATGTTTTCAGTGCAACATCTCCTATATTTTCGGTAATTGACCCTTTCTTCCTTTTTCCTCTTTTCAGGCCAGAAGGCATCGAGAGGCAGTATAGAAAGAAATGTGGCAAGTGAGTGTTAAGACTTAAACCTGATCAGTTTAAAGCATCATCTTCACATCTGAGTGAACTGCAAGTTTTGCGTTGTACCTAATCTTCCCTTTTCCAGCTTTTGAATCACTCATCAGCAGTTTGTTATGTGTCTGACTCCCTGAAAAAGTGAAAGAAAAGTACCTGGAGCGATTGCTTTGATTTTCAACAACGTTACCTTATCTCACACTCTGTCATGGATATGAACTTACTGCTGTATACTTGTTGTATTTTTTTCTCATCACCAGCCAGTATACAATACAGCCATATATTGTATCATACCAGCCAGTATACATACAATATTTGTAAATTGCGGTTTATTTTCTGCTGGAGAATTCAGCCTTGATTGATAACTTTCAAATTTAGATGGTTATCATCCACTAGAAAAGTATTTCTGAAGCTCCTAAGTGGACAGTTTATGCTCAGAGAAGTTTGTGAAAGTTGGAAAAGGATTTATCTCACTTGAAATTGAACTTATGGGTGATGGGTGACGTTTTGGGGGCATTTGTTTTCCTCGTCACCATATATCTCCCGCTGCTTATTGGTTCCATGTGCAGTTTTGAATCTTAAGCCTGCTGCGCCTGAAATGTTTGTGTTTTTCTCCCAGGTGTGGTTTACTGCTCTTCTATCACCACCAGATCAAGAACGCTACAGCAACCTTCATCGTTGATGCTTCCGTGGTGAAGTTTGGCCAAGGCTTTGGGAACACAAGTGTGTACAGTCAGAAACAGGAGGCTCCTAAGAAAGTCAGGGTATGGGACACTCTTTATTGGTTACAGAGGTCTTATTCTGGTGTGAGATATGAGAAGATGCAGAGTATAAATTAATTTCCCAATGGTTTTTGAGAAATTGTAAATGCCTCAACATTGCTAACATAGTGTCCTATCTTTTCCTTTGATGGATGGACATTTCACAGCTGTTACAGCGTTTGCTACTTTGCAGCCACACACATGGGGGCATGAAGAATAAACAAATGTGCATAAAGTATGCTAGAGATCATGTTAATGGGAGTGCATATCAAGCTGTTTGCTGTCTGTCTATGTTTCACATGCGGCCTCCCACCAGGTGATGATGACCAAACGAACCAAAGACATGGGCAAGTTCAGCTCTGTTACTGTGTCAACCATAGATGAAGAGGAGGAAGAGATTGAGGCGGTGAGTACACACACACACACACACACACACACACACACTCTCTTTGGATGAGCCAGTGAATGATCGGGGCCATCCTCAGTGCAGCAGTGGCTAGCCAGTGAGAGGTCACGGGGATGAACACTCAACACTCTCAAACCTGCCTTTGTTTTCTTTACATTACATTTTGCAGATGATCTTACCTATGCATTGCGTTATTTGCACACCAGGATGTAGATGGTCTTAATTCATACAAAATATAAAAGATTATTTTTTTTTTGACAGATTTGAATGCGTTACAGATTAGCTGATATGCGTATAGCTTATATTCAAACAGGAGATGTTTTCAGTTTTCAATTAAAGATGATTTTACACTTTCAATAACCCTCAAATTAAATGTGGCACAGATTAATTATCAGCAATCCAAAATGAGACTTTCCAACTATTAACCAAAAAATAGCCCAATATTTAAAAATATGAAAATCTGAGCACAGCAAGTGACAAATCAATCAGAACTTTTAAAAGCATATCATTTGTAGAGTTTGTTCCAAAAGAAGTCCAAACAAGCAATTTCACAAGAGCAGCATTTTATATGAGCAGACATGGCAGTTATGGATGGTGACACATATTTGTATGCCTTTAAAGGACTTCTATTTAACAAAAATGAATAGTTGCAGACAGACGTTGCGGAGTAGTAGGCGGTCATAGTCCAGCGCCAGTGGCAATAGAACATCAATTACATGTACTGTCTAAAACAACTTGCACATTAATGTTGCATCTCACAGTGAAACTAAAGTAAACAGACACACATCATAACCATGGTAACACACAACAGAACTCAAACTCCTGTAGAACTTTGAGATGTTAGTTAAAGGTGCGATTTGTAGGATTGTTTACGAACGTTCTGTAGGCCAAAATCAAAACACTGGTGAACGTTCTCAAGACTACCAGACGCAAGCCTCTTCTGGGTTGCCAGATGTAATGAAGACTTAGCTAACGTTAGTTGACCTGCAGCTGCTTTAACGTTTCTCCAGCCATGACCCAGCTACACATTACGGAAACAGTGAAAACAAAAAATACCTCTCTAACCAACGTAACATATTTAGCTGAAGTTAGCGATGCAGATGAAGTTTAGCATAGGCTACCTGTTGTGGAGAAATATGGCCAGCTCTGCGTCATACTTGATATTCTTAGTTTGACGAAGACGTCACCATCTCAGGAAGCTCCTCCGATGTCCACTTAATTTGTTTCTTGTTTTAATTTTGGAAATTTGCCTGCCTCTTGTAGGCGTTCATGACTACAACTGACAGCTGTTGACAGTTGGCTAATTTGGCAACCCAAATAGGAGGACGCGCCAGCCCATTATTAATACGCTATTTTAGAATTAATCGTTCAAAACATAAACGAAAATTCCAAGAGATTCCGCCCCGTAACTGATTTTTTTTCATGGGTTTTACGGGGTTTCACGGGTTACAGTAATGTTGTCAAATAAGCCATTACGTCAATTCATCGTGTTTCCTCACTCTCTGACAACATATGGTGATCATTTTTGGAATGGTTACAGTTTATTTTCCATTATTTCCTACATACTGGACCTTTAACCACTTTGAGTATGCAACAATGTCTGTCATTTTTTTTTTTTATATATACGTGACACACATCTAGCAGACACACATGTCTCTTTTACATAATATTTTGTTAAGCAAAACTGAACCATATATATTGGCCTTATGTCTGCCTACACATCGGCCCAGTTTGAAAACTGTAGTGCGATCAGTACAGAGAGGCATCTCAACATTGCTGTTGCATACCAGGGGGAACAACAACTCATTAGGGAAAATGGCATGCGCCGTGAAGAAAAACACACTTACCTACTTACACTTGCACCAGACTCCCTCTCCACACACACACACACACACACACACACACACACACACACACACACACACACACAAAAAGACGGACTGACACATGCTTACAACCATTTCCATAATCACCTCTTAAAATTATCTGTACTTTTTATGATTGAATATTTGATGCAGCAAGTCTGGAATTTTCCCTCTGAATCAAGTAGTAGAAGAAGTAGAAATTGGAGGCAGATACCAAATTAAGCTCCACGGTTTGACAGCATGGAGTCTTTTTTTTACAATTTGTCTTAATCTTAGCTGTTCTGTTGATTGCTTCCTCCTCCTCCCTCCCCTCCCCTCCCCTCTTCTCTCGGCATCTCTCCCGTTCTTTCTTTTGAGTGTGTTTAAGTTTGCCACCATCTCCCCAGAAAGAGAGAGGAAGGCCCTCCAGGTCATCCCTGGGATGAGAAACTTCTTAACTCGCTTTCACAAACATGCAGTGTGTGCTGACTGAGTGGGGGTTGCTTCGCTCTCAGCGGCAACTATATCATGAATACTTCATGAGCGTGTGTATTTCTTGTTCCTAGCTAACCCACTGTCAGTGAGGTCTGTCTTAAAATTACCTTATGTAAGAGAGGCTGAAGTTTTTGTCAGCAGAACAAATGTTATGTGTCCCTCTGGCTTACACACACACACACACACACGTTCACGCCTAAACACATTGATTGTCTGGTAGTGTAAGCGAAGCTGTGGCGTATGTTTTGTGATGTGTGTAATTGGTGGTTGTATTGCAGAGGGAGGTTGCAGACTCCTATGCGCAGAATGCCAAGGTCATCGAGAAGCAACTGGAGAGGAAGGGCATGAGTAAGAGGAGACTGCAGGAGCTGGTGAGTATATACACACACACACACACACACACACACACACACACACACACACACACACACACACACACACACACACACACACACACACACACACACACACACACACACACACACACACACACACACACTGAGACTCATGTTTAGATCAATACTATTTGAAAACCCTGGGAATTTCAAGTATGTTTCTGACAAAATATTTGCCCGTCTGACTGCTATAAAAAATCGAAGGAGTCTCCCTTGAGCATGTCCAGACTTGCAGATTGTTTATATACTCAGATAGTTATCTCATTGAAAATTGTGTTTTGATATACTTCTACTTTGTCCCACAACAATCTTCCAGAGGGCTGTTTTTGTAGCCTGGCACTTACATCTTCTTTCAGGGAGATTTAGTCTGGAAACCCTTAGTTCATAACCATTTCCCTTAGACAAGAAAAATGTCAGGCCAATCAGCGACGAGAGGGAAGACGAAACTTATTGTACCGTATTTTCCAGAGTATTTTTAGAGTAGAGAAAAAGATGTTTTTAAAAGGACGTGACCGAAGCTGAGGCAAGCCATAGGCCCGACAGTAATTGTAAATCAATTTACAAAAGTTTCACTGAACAAAAATGCTGATGTGGTACATGAAAATTTAGCTAAAAATGTGAAGGAGTGAATAGTGGCAAGAGGCAAGCCGAAGGCTGCTGACAAGGGCCCGACGGCAATTGTAAAGCAATTTACAAAAGATTCACTGAACAAAAATGCTGATGTGGTATCTGAAAATGTAGCTAAAAATGTGGAGAATGCAATGCAATCAAGCATTTTGGACGATATATTGGCACAAGCTGGCAGCAGAAAAAATGCTTGGCTGGCCACCTCCCAGAGAGCGAGAGAAAAAAAGATGCGTGTTTAAAACCATGCCTAAATTTCAGCGCGGGATTGCAGGTATTGTGCATAAATTATTACTTAGTATTGAGCATAATAATAAAAGTCCCGCAACTCTAGCCATCATGATGCGAGAAATTCCCGCACATTTTACAGCGCTGTCTGATGTTAATCTAATAATGGAGCGGCCTGAATGCGGGACTATTGACTGGACGGACCAACTCTTGACTTCAATTGAACCCCATGCAGAGTCACACACACGCGCGCGCAGGACCACTTTGGGGCTGCCTCTCTCTCTCTCTCTCTCAGTAGGATTTGTCACCGCTGAAGTCAAATTATAACCTAGGTGCTTCTACATCAACCGCTATCGACAGGAAAGGAAAAAGAAAGGTTTAGCGATCAGGAACCGGAATTTTGCAAACACAGAAGCATGACCGCCTATAACGCAAGAGAACATGGGTGTGTTCTCCATTTGAGGAACGTTATAATCGATTGCGGACATGAACAGACGGCTACAGACTACAGACACGAAGCGCATAGTAGGCCTAAGCTACTTTCACTTTCTGTGTGTATTCATTACGTGAAAGATAATTAGTAGCAAAACAGCGATCAAATATGGCAGTGAGTTTTGTTTTCAAATGTTTTCATGCATGTCTAGATAACGGGTGAGGATTGTTTAGGAGACAGACTATCGTAAATACTCAAATTATGGCTGGAGTCTTTTATTTAGGCTGCGCAAAGCACAGCACCTTTATTTGGGCCATGGTTTGTATTAGAGTCAGCTTTACATAGGCTTTTCTTGCGTTTGTGAGACATATGCCTACTTTTCGTTTGGAGCGGCATACCGGTAGGCTATCAAAAGCAGAAGATGTTCAATTTGAGATTTAATTTACGTTTGGGCTGTTTGATTATATTGCTAAATATCGCGACTGATGACCACTGAAATCTGTGGGGTATATAATGGTTCACTATTCAGTTTCATGTATGAAAGAGTGTTGGGATTTCCATCCACTTATTGCGAGATAAGGCATCCGCTTTCATTCATTCATGGAATGTGTGCTGTGCTGCAAGGGAAACCTTATTCCGTATAGCAAAAGAGGTCTAAGAGGTCTAAGCCTAAATTTAGTTATTTTTTAAATTAGGCATGATTTACTTTTTTATAAAATTCGTAGGCTGATGCCTGGCAGCAACAATATGGCTTAAATGTAGGTTACTGCTTCAGCCTCTAGCTCAGAAGGGGGCGGCATGCGACTGGTAGCTTGAGAGCAAAGTGTTGGAGACTCATGGTGTAGGACAATGACTTTTCATTGGCAACAATATTAAACCAACCAACAATATAAAATATTAAGAAGAGCTCTTTTATGAGTTAAATTGAAACAAAATTATACTGGCTTTTATTTGTCTGAATCTGAGGTCCGGCTATAAATAGAATCCTGGCAATAATTTGAGGATTTAGGTATGCACTATGTTTCAGGCATAGCGCAAGCACTAATCTCTGACTGAAAGTGCACAGGACTTGTGCATTTAAGAGCGCACTCTCGCGGCTGTAGACGGTAATGTTTCATGTAGGGTTAATGTCAGTTAATATAAATTAACATTTAAAAACATGTTCAATTATATATTTTTTCATATATAAGTCGCACCTGACTATAAGTCGCAGGACCAGCCAAACTATGAAAAAAAGTGTGACTTATAGTAAAAAGTAAAAAAAAAAAACGGTAATAAACAGAAGCAGCAACACCTGCAAACATCAAAAGATTCAGTTGGAAAAATGTAGAAATTTATTTACAGCAAAGGTAGACCCATATACATTGTTTCCTGACTTTTGATGCTGTTTATTTTCAGTTTGTAAAGTTTAGGCGAAGTAGGAAGTAACATTAGGAATCTCTGGTCAAGGTTGGACTAATGATTTCAAAGTTAGTGCTCGTTGCGTTGCAAGTGTTGCAAAAGTTTCCTAATCAAGAGTTCCAGGCTAGTTTTTTTGTCCCTTGACATCTACATCAGAGCACTGTTTTATGGCTTTATGGCTGTACCTATTACTTTTCTGGCCCTTAGTTATATGTCCATTATGGTCATGATGTACTGCTACTGACTTGTAGAAAAGACTGCTGTCATTTTAACTGATCATGAGAAAGGATGATGGGGAGGTCATATTAACATCTTCTAACCTAATAGGCTAATACCAGCTGGAGCATAAATATATGGGAAGACCTTGCATTATGTCTGCGGTCATTTCACATCTGTAGATAGCTGTGAAATGGTAAGTTTTGAAGCTTGCCTCTTGGACTAATATAGCATGGATATGTGCAGAAAGAGTGGAGGGCTACAGGATGTTGAGTAACTCCTCTCCAAAAAGAAGTAACTCGCTCCAGAGTTCACTGAATGTATTGGCATTGTGTGGGTTGTGCTTCCAAACTAATCTTAAGTCCAGGCTAGTGTTCTCGAGGAAAACAAGCCGCCGTTAAAAGTGTAGGTGTATTAACTTTATAAACTTAACTTTCTAAAGCGGCGTCAGACAAAAATTTGTCATATAGAGCAGGGGTTTTCAACTAATTGTGAACCAGGGACCACCAGCGTTTAGCTCACCGCCCTTAGCTAATCCACTGTTTGCGATTTGGGGCTATAGCGTAGACCGGGGCAGGCTCTGTAGTGGTTGATCAACAACAAAAAATACTGTCTCCATGGCTTATTTGATGTCCTGGGATCAATTTCCGTCAGAGTTTAACTTTAATAGGCAAAAAACTTTTTTTTTTCACTGCATTGTGGTTTCAGTACATATTATTTGCTAAATTAGAATGGTTAGGTGAAATTATTAGTTTTTAGCTGTGTTTAGCTGTGGAATTTAAAAACAATATATCTATTTGATGTTGCAATAACAATAGCATATCTCGAACAGATACATTTGTTGTTCCACCCCTGGGACAAAGATCTTTGATTACTGACCGCTTAACCCTCTCTGGCTGGGAGGTAATTATAGGGATTTTTTTTTAGGGAAGTGTGTGTTCGTTTTCAAAGTTGGTCATCAGAACTGAGCGTTCTACAGCTTTGTTGCGTGTAGTTAGGAAAATATTGATTTCATTCTTCCTTTGTCCGTATCTGCCTTGAGGCGGACACTACAGCCAATTTTGTTCTCTCCTCTCATCTATTACTGTCCTCTCCATTCCTCATCTCTCCTCTTGCCAGAGGTACTTTTAAAAGTCTGCTGTACACACCGAGCAGCTGAGGTTGTCTCTAGTCACATTATTCTTTTCATTTGTTTCCACAGGCTGAGCTGGAAGCGAAGAAGGCCAAAATGAAGGGCACACTCATTGACAACCAGTTTAAGTAGAGTGTGTCTATGTGTGTGTGTGTGCGCGCGCACGTGCATGTGCGTGTGTTTTATGTGTTTGAATGGAATGGGTTGTCAGGCTGTCATCAAATGTGCCTGTAAATAACATGATAGAAAATGGAAAGTCAATAGCATGATTGGTACATTATGTGCAGTTAATGCAGCGTTTTCTTTTATTCTGATGGGCTTTTCTATGAAGATGTAGAAAACTGGATTTTTTTTTTACTGAAGAATCTACAATTATTTCTGCATTATTTGTCTGTGTCCTGTTTCGTTATTAAAAGTCCTTTAGTCAAGTTGTGTTTGTCCCTTATTCAACAGTGAAAAGGGTCTGCTGAGCAGCTATGCCTTTAGGAAAAGATGGGCTGATATTTCACTAGCTCATCGGGATGTGTGGTTGTGAAGGCTATTAAGTATGTTTGGTTCGGTAGCAACATCAGTATGCATGACACAAGGCAGGTTGAAATCTATCAGAATGTAGAAGTGGGCTAAGGAACAGCTGTTTATCATCCCAAAGAGCATCCCTGAAAATTCCAACGTCACCAAAATCAAATGTGGGTTTGAGTTGCATTTGCATGAAAAAGGACATGCTGTGTCTGTAGGTCTGCAATGAGGGGACTCATCAATGGCACTCTAATCTGCACTCTTTGCTCCCAAGCCTTTAAGACGGACTTATCTGAAGGTGCTTCACACCTGACTGAAAGTATTTAGGAGAGAAGGATGGGAGCAGAAGCGTTTGGCCCTGTCTCGTTATTGCTTGCTTATCTTTGGTAATGATTATATAATGCTTCCTCAGATGTTGCATAGAGAAATGAGCTTAGCTGAAAAAAAAAAATATCAGGTAAATTGCCAAAAGGTGCTACCTGCAGTAGGCTAATTGAATACCAATGCTTGTGTAGTTGTTGACACCATAAAGATGCTAGCCTGGGTTTTCCCATGCTGCCTTACGCGCACAATTTTATTCACGCTGCTAGGCAGCCTGGATTCCATGGAATTGGTTTTCAACTCAACGAAGGAACCAATCACAGAACGGAGGGGGGACAGCAAGACGACGACACACCGAAGCGGTTATGAGCTACGTACCGACGCATTTGATAGACATTCGTAGCACCCAATAAATGGCTCTGGGCATTCGTAAACCACGTCTCAAATACGAGAAAATGAATGTGTAGTTCCCAGACCCCATCTCAATGAGATGAGGTTTGGCGTTAGCCAGGCTATAAAGATGCTCCATTCAGGTTAAAGGTCAGGCGGTTGGTGCAGGTTCCAGGAAGGCCGTTCACCCTAACTGTGCCCACAATAACTAACTAAAGCAAGGCTGTGTGCTACATGATCTCAGGAGATAGAGAAGTCGTTCAACGTAACCAGGAAGGAACTGTGCATATAGGCTATTGGAAGCTTACTAATTAGAACTTGGCTCCTCATGACCAATCAAAAATGTCCTTGAGCACAACATTGAGCATCAAACTGCTGCCTAGCTCTAAAACGAATAGTTCCTATCCTTGATTGTGATTGGCTGAATCACGTTTGATGCCGTTGTAAAATGCAGCATAAACATACACCTTGACCGCATTTCGTTATTACTGCGCTACTATAACTTGATACAAAAGTTAAAGTAGCTGTGTCTCGATGTTGCTTGGCAACCATTCAGATAGAGGAAATATATTTCTTGGCGGAAGAGTGATTATATATGAATAAATCGGTTCCATTTCTAGTTGCTGTGCCTTTACTTTATGAAACTTTGCAAGGTATTTACAGCGGGGGGAAAATTATTGAACATGTCAACATTTTTTTGAGTAAGTATACTTCCAATGAGGCTATGAAATTGCATGACATTTTCACCAGACATTAGTATTAACTCAGATAATCCACCCATATAAAAAAATCCAAACATTAAAGTCCATAGGTAGAGTTATGTGTAATAAAGTGGAATGACACAGGAAAAAAAGTATTGAACACACCTGCTAAAATGTCTTAAATACTTTGTGAAAAAGCCTTTATTCGTAATGACAGATTAAGGCATTTCCTGTATGACGAAACTAATCAGTATTCTGGTGTGCTTTTGGCCCATTCTTTTAAACAGATAGTCCTTTAATATTGAAGATTCCAGAGGTCCCTTTTGAGAATCCTGATATTTAGTTAACTTCAAAAACTGTTTAAGTCAGGGCCTTGATTTCCTTTCTCTGAAACCAATTGAGAGTTTCCTTTGCTGAATGATTTGGATCATTGTCCTGCTGGAAGGTCTAGCCATGTCTTATCCTCATCATCCTGGTGGATGTAAAGATTCTCCAGGAATAAAATTACTCCATTCATCATTCCTTCAACTGTATGAAGTCTGCCAGTACCATGAGATGAAAAACAGCCCACACCATGATGCCACCACCTCCAAACCTCACTGTTGGTAGGGTATTTTTAGAGTGATGCACAGTGCCATTTCTCCTCCAAATATAGTGTGTAGTATCAGTATGACATCCGAAAAGTTCAATTTTGCTTATGCCTGACCAGAATACATTCTCTCAGTATTTCATAGGATTGTCCAAATGTTGTAGCCTGGAAAATCCAGGCCCTGGTAATCTAGAAAGATTAAGGGTCTGGCCATGAACAATGTAATGGCCCAACTCCAGGGGCGGCACCAAGCATGCATTTGAAAATCTCACTGCACGCAATTGGATAACACTACAGGGCTTTGAACCGATTCCCCCCCCCCCCCCCCAATCGGTTCGTTCCGAACAGAAACGGAATTATAACGTTTCCGGTTATGAGTTCCACCAATAAATTGACGTTCCCGAACCGGTTAGAACAAAAAAATACTGTTCCCGGAACGGTTAATTTCGTTCCTGTCAGCTGTTTAATGCTATAGAATTATGTCACATCTTTCTCATCCATCTTAAACCAAATGTAATAATATTACAACCATTATTACATAATAATAATTATATTATTATTAATAATAATAATTAAATAGGCCTACAATTATTTCAAATGTGTAGTTTATTGTTAAAAGATAACATTTCCACACAAATGTAACGACATTATTAAGACACGTTTATGCCACTTGGGCAACAACAAATTCCAACTGTCGGGGGAAAGGCCATCCAGTAGGCCTAATGTTCGCTAGTCCATCATTAACGTGGAGTCGACAAATATAGCTATTGACATTGTGTTTGGAATGAGCGTTTTAATTAACGATAGATCGTAATTTACCTCTTATTTAAGATGTGGATCGGAGACTTTGTAATCCACCGATCTCTCTCCATTCAGTCAGCGAATGTCTGATGTGAACTAGGGAGACAACAGCCTAAATAAGCCTAAATAAGGTTTTGCTAAGAAGCGCACATCCTGTTTGATTGTCTGGATGGGAGACGTTAAAAATTCAAAATAAAACCCCGAGAATATACATATATATCGCTACTCGAGATAAAAGGTATAAATCGCTACTCGCGATGGGAAAGCATAATAGCACAAAATAGCGTGGACTCTTCACATACATCGCTACTCGCGATCTCTTGACATTGAAAGGTAGATGCTAAGCTTAGAAATAAATCGCTACTCGCGATGGGAAAGCATAATAGCACAAAATAGCGTGATGGTCTCTTGACATTGATATCAACAATACTCGAGCTAAAAGGTAGGCTTGCCTGCTCAAAGTGAGTAACACATACATGAATTCATCATCAGCATTGTATTATATTGTAGCGACTGTGCTATGCGTGAAACGCAACAATATTTTATAATAATTTTATAAAAATAGCAGTGGATGAAACAGTTATTTGTTGATGAGTGGGTGTCAGAGCAGGGGCACAGAAAAAGCCTTGAATTAAGCCTTAAAGCCTGTGTTGCAGGTTAAACACCACTGTTGATTAATGGGTACATATAGCACTCAATATATGTATATCATTTTAAAAATGTCTCCAAATGGTGTTAAATGCCAGTTTTTGTTGTTTTTAGCATTAGCGGGTTTTTTGTACGCAATTCGGTGATGACGTCACTTTGGGGACTACTTGATCTGCGCTTCATTCATTTCAATGCATTTCAATGGACATCGCGGTTACACTTTCAACATAAAGTTTGTATTACACTTCGAATTTCGTCACAGCATTTATATCACAGCTACCCTATGATCTACCAATGGTAATAACGGTGCCTGATATCAATTTAGTATTTTTTCTGAATTTCGGGAGGTCTCATTTTGGAGGGTATATGTTTTACATTCATTCCTATGGGAAACGGTCGCGGTTACACTTTCAACATAAAGTTTGTATATTTACACTTCGAATTTCGTCACAGCATTTATATCACAGCTACCCTATGATCAGAGCCATAGAGAGAAAGAGTTGCGACACTCCCATTGGACTCCGTTGTACGCTTTTTGCCGCCTACTTCCTGGGTATGCAGCCTCACGTAGTTCCAAAAAGCCATTCTATGGCGTTGGACATCATTCACTTCCATTGCTGACTGTCGAGTAACTTCTGAGATAAGTTGATTAAATAGCTACCTGTTTTGAATTGTCAAGTATCTATATTGTAGCATAGGCCCTTTATGATGCATATACTGATCTTTTGTTGTATGTACACAGCGTAATTATATATATATATTTTATCTTGGTAGACGACCGATTGCCTGCTAGTTTGTTAGCTTGACTTGCCTTCTGTGAAGGTAACGTTATATCCAGGGGTAATTTGATTAAATAGCTACCTCTTTTGAACTGTCAACTGTTTATATTTTATCAGAGGCCCTTTATGATGCAAATACTGATCTTTATTTGTATGTACACAGCGTAATTATATATATGTTTTATCTTGGTAGACCACCGATTGCCTGCTAGTTTGTTAGCTTGACTTCGCCCTCTGTAAAGGTAACGTTAACGTTATATCCAGGCGTAAATTCATTAAATAGCTACCTCTTTTGAATTGTCAACTCTGTATATTATATAAATAGGCCCTTTATGGTGCATATGCTTATATTTATTTGTATGTGCACAGTGCAATTTATATATATTTTCTTAACTTGGTAGACAACCGATTTTCAGTCATTGCCTGCTACTTAGTTATCAATTTTGCGAGCTGTGAAGAAGGTAGCTATCGCTACACCAAAAATTACGAAGTTCAGTAGTGAATCTCTGACATATTTTATTTAGTAAATTATTGATGTTAGATTACTAGGATCATTAAGGTTGATTAAGGACGTTTTTTTTAGGTTGTATCTGCTGAACCTGGCGGTGTTAGCTAGTCAGCTGAGTACTGTGTATCTGATGCTAGTAGAAATAAGGTTTGTTTAATTACACCCTTGAAAGGGCTGTTGGATTGCATGTAGGAATACAAATTATTTTACACAAAAAATGATCATAAGCCATAATGAGCTTTAAAATGTTTATTACTCAGACAGTAGTGTGACTAATTTGTTTCCCAAACACTGCTGCTGCAGGCGGCTGCTGCTGGAGGCGATGACTGCTTGAGCTGGCTGGTGTTGGCGAAGGATGGTGATGGCGGCTGCTGCTGGTAATGGTGGCGGCTGCAGGTAATGTTGGCTGTTGCTGCAGGTGGCGGCTGCTGCTGGTAGCTGCTACTGCTGGTGGCGGCTGCTACTACTGGCGGCTGCTGCTGGTGGCGGCTACTGGTGGCGGCTGTTGCTGGTGGTGGCTGCTGCTGCTGGTGCCGGCTGCTGGTAATGGTGGCTGGTGCTGGCCATGGCTGCTGGTGGTGTCTGCAGGTAGTGGCTGCTGGTGGCGATTGCTGACGGTGTGCCGGGAATGGAGAGGCCGAATACATCCAAGGATCCTCCCTCCCTCTCTCTCCTCAACCACTTTTGAATTTGCTCAGGGCTATTATAAGTGTGGTAAAGTATAGTATATTTGCGACGTTATATGTTGTGAATGGTTTGCCCTATATATAGTGTTACCTGCTGTGTCCATTGTTGAATCTATTGTCGCCCTATTTCGCTTCATCTGCTTTTTAGTGTACAGGACACAGATGAAGAGGATGTTAGTATGCGTTGTCGAGAGGAACTGCCCTACAGTGACTGGCCATAGTGCATAGTGGAACTCCACAGGTGTGAGCCTGATGTATGCAAGAGAAAGTATTTTCTAGGCAGTCCTGAGTGAACTGGCTTGTTAGAATATATTTGTGCCCCTGTCTCAACAGATCTTGCTGGACCACCAGTATCGTTGTTGTGGCCACTGTACGTATGTTTGTTGATATTATTCATGCTTGTTCCTTGTTCATGCTTGTTCTCATTTTTTTTGGTTCCACACTGTTCATTTTTATCTTATGCCAGGTACCTTTATTATGAATGTTGTCCTTCCTTTCAGCCCTGATGCACTCTGAAGCCTGATGTATGTGGAGGATTTTTTTTTAATGTATTAATCACTTATAATATTCCTCCCTGTTCCTTCACTTTGTTCTTGTTTTTCCAGTTAGATACACACATTTACACACACACACACATCTTGTTGTCTCACTCAGTATTTTTTATTAAACAATATTTGATTCATTCATCCAAGCTTAATGAGTTGTTATTCTTTAATATATTTGATTCTTTGTGCATGGCTTAGTATTAAAATTATCATGGTTGTGTGGTCAACTCCTGCCTCATCAGAAAAAGTGGGTGTAAATGCTGAATGGACTGTTCTTTCTCAAAAAAGCAAAAAGGTACAACGGAGTCCAATGGGAGTGTCACCTGTCACTGTTCTCTATCACTCTCTCTGCAGCTAACCTTACTCTTACTCTGTGCATTAACCCAGAGCCGTAGAGAAAAATCTTAATAGCTCTGCACTTACCTATAGACCCAAACATATAAGCATAATGCTTTTGATAATATGTGAATGGCTTAATCTTAAAATTATATTCTTAGTCTTAACATGATCATGTTTCACGTTGTGGTCTGGGGGCGACCACTTATCAGAAGTGAGCTAGCTGCTAGGCGAATGCTGAATGGACCACGGCAGACCTAACGCTACCACGAAGGTAAGCTAATGGCTGAATCGGAATTTATAAGCAAAATCACGGTAATCAATAATACAGCCCAGTTGCGATAAAATGAAAATCATGAGACATCTGTCATCACATGAATGATATGGAAAAGAAAACTTAAGTTAGAGCCGTTCTAGCCTGTACTTCTGTCCATGCGAACATGAACATAAGCTTTTCCCTCCAAAAATGTAAAACGTATCTAAGTAATATACAGCTTTTTCATTGTCACCCTGCCTCTCAAAATGCAAAACTGACATTAACAAATATGTAATCATGCAATAACAGCTGAAAAAGTAGTAGGGTGTATGTTTATATATATATATTTACCGTTAAATAACGCAATCGCTGCTGTCTGTCCCATAGAAGAACATGACAGCCAGCGTATGTTTTGGAACTATAGCGGTTTACACGAACCACGTGACTGCACTGGCGGTGACATCAAAGAGTGTCGCAACTCTTTCTCTCTATGGCTCTGCCTATGATCTACCAATGGTAATATAGGTGCCTGATATCAGGCCCGGGGTGGGTAATCGGGAGAATCGGGAGAATTCCCGGTGGGCCGCTTCACTTTTGGGCCGGTCGAGGAAAAAAATATTGACATTTGTCACGTTAGTCTAACTTCTCTTAAAGTAGGCTACACGTTCCTCATTCTGTGCATGGCACCGTTGCCTCTGCATGGGTTGTAGCCTACCGTGTGAGGGAGTTCTCCCCTCCCAAAAAGAGTTGGTTGGGTCCATTTAGCCCGTCTTTTCCAAAAAAAATTTTCTCAGATACGGATAGCCGGGCCGGCCCTACAGTACAGTAGCCATAAGCGTCAGGGATGGTAGAAAGAGGCCAGGAGGGACTGAAACGGCCAGGTAGATGCTGCTAAATGTGCCAAGCTTCTAGATTAGGCCTACAGACAAAAGGTAAAGAGAGATAGCTATAGGCAATGATTATTAGCAGTTATTGGGCTAATATTGGACGTTTGTAACGTTGTCAAGCTATTTGCAAGCAACATTACATTTCTTAAAATATTAGCCTTTTGTATCCGATTCATAGACTTTGCAGTATGCAAATATTAATAACAAAACTGAAGTTTGATCTGTGTAGGCCTATGCGGTAAAAATTGTAGCCTCTGAGCAGCAGGTCAACCAGTCGACCACTGAAAATGATGAGCCCGAAATTAGTGATAAGGAGGCCATGACTACAGGGACAAGTAGAGAGGATAAATTAAATTTATTTAACGTAAGAAAGAGCCAAATATGTATGCTACATGATGAACCTATATGCCTTGTTTGCTTAAAAGAGGGTGTAGTAAAGGAGTAGGCTAAATCACCAAACAACAGTATAGCCTACCCATGCAAAAAACATGTAGCCTAAACATTAGTTCAATATGCGTCTTTGTGGAAGAGTGGGATAGGCTACATTTCAAAGGCTTTCTTTCTTTCTGTCTTTCTTTCTGTTTTTGTTAACTTGTGGAATAGTGGAATATTTTTGTTAACTTCTCAGTTGAAGTGAATTAATATAACCTTTACACATTTGTTGAACCATGGTACTAATAAAAACTACAGGATAAGAGCTGAAATGTTGCTTCATTTATCCAATTTCCACCACTATGGAAAACGTGGGCCGGTCTTGGGCCTGAAACTCCCGGGCTGAAAAGTGGCCCCACTCCGGCCCTGCCTGATATCAATTTAGTCATTTTTCTTAATTTCGGTAGGTCTCGGTATGTTTTACATTCATTCCTATGGGAAACGGTCGCGGTTACACTTTCAACATAAAGTTTGTATATTTACACTTCGAATTTCGTTACAGCATTTATATGACAACGACCCTATGGTCTAACAAAGATAACAATGTCTTCCGATTTTAGTTTAATGCAATTTTCTGAATTTGAGAGGCCTCGTTATGAGGGTACATAATGCACCTATTCAGTTCAATGTATTATGCTTATAACATTACGACACTTTTTTTGTTACTGTCAGTGAACAGCACCGAATGAAAGTCAACATGTTCTTTATATCTAGTGATAGTGATCATGTCGTTAGTTCAGATAAGTAGGCTACCGGGCAAACTTAGTCAGAAGATCAGAATATGAAGCATCATGATAGCTAGCTGGGCTAACTTTTTAGTCCCACCTGTGAGCCACCCCAGTTACTTAGCTTCTAGCCGCCGCCGATTAGGCTGGTCGTGTCTTCAGCATGAATATTTTCGATAACTACTGCTTGATTGCCATTGACATCGTCAGAGTAAGGCTAACCAAAGAGGGAGATAATATGGGCAAGTCGCAGTTTTGCAGGTGCTTGTGTGGGCTGTGCCGTCCTGATGGAAACTGTGGTGGAGAGCTGCAGTAACTAGGGAAGCGAGTGCATTTTGGCCGCTGGTCGAGGAGCTCCCCTGTGACCAGCATAATGACATGATCTATCTAGCTATCTATCTGTCTATATACATATCTAGGCTATCTATAGCCTATCTATTTATCTATATTATGCGCTATCTACTGCTGAACAATCCCTTACTCGTCTCTCTTTACTCCTCTCTCATTACTCTCAAGGGTCTCAAGGTGGGCTTTGGTCTGTAGTCTCCCCAAGGTGACGTAATGCAATGCATTGTGGGGGAAAGGAGAATCACTTCAAATGCTGTGAAATATTACCTGCTTTTTCGTATTATATTCCGTTTTGTGATACCCAACAACATCAAATACAATGGATAACAGTTTAAATGTTTATTATCAACAAGCAAATTGTGCAAATTCGTTGGAAAATGAACCCTGCAACACGGCCTTTAAATTCAATATCAAATTCTGCAGTAACCCTGTATGTGTCTGTGTGTTCACCACCTCCTAGGACACTGTACCCGCCATGTGTTTCATGCTGCCCCCCACCGTATTCATGCTACCAGCCCCAGCTACCCGCCCCAGCCCGATGCCAACCGCCTTGTGCTGCCCATCACCCCCTCCTACAGCATCTTTAAACCTTTACAAAGTTGTATCTGTTGCTGTTCATTCCACTAATTTCCTTCAATAATGGCTGATGCTGATGTGTTTTATACCTACTTCTGTTTCTCTGTCCTTATGGTGCATAGTAGCATTTTTGTGTATGCTTGTATTACTGCTCATAGTAGTAAAATGTAGAAAATGTAAAGCCATGTTGGATGTTGTCTTTTTTTCTTTATTGGGGGATTTTGGGGTATTGTCGTCTGTGGTATAACCAAGCAATAAACCGAACTGACCTGTATTGGCATAATGGAATTACACAATGGAATTATTATTGAAAAAAAAATGGGGGGATTGTCGTCCGCGTGGCACCAGCAGGCCTCAAACCGAATGACCTATTGACCTGTATTGGTACAATGCAATTACACTGTCAATGCAAAAGTTGTTAGGCTAAGAAAACTAAAAAATGTCTATCTCCCAAATCGGTGTCATCTATTCATCAGAGGGAGGGGAACCGCATTCTGAAAAAACATTGGGGGGATTATCGTCCGCGTGGCACCAGCAGGCCTCAAAGCGAATGACCTTTTGAACTGTATTGGCACAATGCAATTACACTGTCAATGCAAAAGTTGTTAGGCTAAGAAAACTAAAAAATGTCTATCTCCCATATCGGTGTCATCTATTCATCAGAGGGAGGGGAACCGCATTCTGAAAAAACATTGGGGGGATTATCGTCCGCGTGGCACCAGCAGGCCTCAAAGCGAATGACCTTTTGAACTGTATTGGCACAATCCAATTACACTGTCAATGCAAAAGTTGTTAGGCTAAGAAAACTAAAAAATGTCTATCTCCCATATCGGTGTCATCTATTCATCAGAGGGAGGGGAACCGCATTCTGTAAAAAAATTGGGGGTATTGTGGTCCGCGTGGCACCAGCAGGCTTCAAACGGAATGACCTATTGACCTGTATTGGCACAATGCAATTACACTGTCAATGCAAAAGTTGTTAGGCTAAGAAAACTAAAAAATGTCTATCTCCCATATCGGTGTCATCTGTTCATCAGAGGTAGGTGAACCGCATTCTGGAAAAAAAATGGGGGGAATGTCGTCCGCGTGGCACCAGCAGGCCTCAAAGCGAATGACCTATTGACATATTTGTGACCGATGTTGACCAACAAAAGTTCTTAAATCATACACAAACCATTAAAACATCCATATTTTCATTGATTGTGATACACAGAGGTGTGTTGTGCTGAAATAAACCCAATTTCACTTATCTTAGATGCTGTGGGAATTTTGATGGACAAAAAAGCTTCAGAAACCGCCATTTAGAGAGCATATTTTTGACAAATGTTGATCAACAAAAGTTCTTAAATCATACTCAAAACATCCATAGTTTGATTGATTATGATACACAGAGGTGTGCTGTGCTGAAATAAACACAATTTCACTTATCTTAGATGCTGTGGGAATTTTGAGGCACAAGAAATCCTCAGAAATCGCTGTTCAGAAAGCATATTTTTGACCGATGTTGACCAACAAAAGTTCTTAAATCATACACAAACCATTAAAACATCCATATTTTCATTGATTATGATACAGAGAGGTGTGCTGTGCTGAAATAATCCCAGTTTCACTGACCTTACCTGCCATGGCAAGTTTGATGCAACGGACATACTCAGAAACTACAATTTAGATACCCATGTTGGCCAGACAGGCCTAGGTAAGTGTCACACTCATTATTTCCTGAAATGTCAACATGTGGCACATATTTCAATACAGGGAATGATAACAAACTTGTTTGTGAAATTTGAGACCTCCAGCTGCTTGTATGTTGTCAGGAGGCGGAGCCAAAGATTGGAAAATGTAGATTTCTAGGGGGCGCTATAGAGTCTGTTAATGTGTGAGTTGTGATTTTACTTTACTCATGTATTTTATGTCATACATAGATGTCACATGCCAAATTTAGTCTGTCTATGAGCTATACAAGTTAGAAATGCTAACCCTAGGTTTAGATAGCCATAATTTGCATAGGTCAGACAGGCCTTGATAGGATTACCACAGTTAATTCAAGATAGTGCCAGCATGTGGCACATATTTTGATACACTGGATGATAACAAACTAGTTTGTCAAATTTGGGACATCTAATGGCTTTTGTGTTGCCAGGAGGTGGAGCCAAATATAGGAAATTCTAGGAATTGGATTTCTAGGGGGCGCTATAGAGTCTGTGAATATTTGACATGCGATTTTACTATAAACTCATATACGGGTGTCACCGCCATATTGAAGATAGAATTTTTTTAGTTTTGTCAGCCTAACAAGTGTTGCGTTGACAGTGTAATTGCATTGTGCCAATACAGGTCAAAAGGTAATTCGCTTTGAGGCCTGCTGGTGCCACGCGGACGATAATCCCCCCAATTTTTTTTTCAGAATGTGCTTCCCCTCCCTCTGATGAACAGATGACCCTGATATGAAAGATAGACATTTTTTAGTTTTCTCAGCCTAACAACTTTTGCGTTGACAGTGTAATTGCATTGTGCCAATACAGGTCAAAAGGTCATTCGCTTTGAGGCCTGCTGGTGCCACGCGGACGATAATCCCACCAATGTTTTTTCAGAATGTGGTTCCCCTCCTTCTGATGAACAGATGACACCGATATGGGAGATAGACATTTTTTAGTTTTCTTAGCCTAACAACTTTTGCATTGACAGTGTAATTGTGTTGTGCCAATACAGTTCAAAAGGTCATTCGCTTTGAGGCCTGCTGGTGCAACGCGGACGACAATTCCCCCAAGTTTTTTTCAGAATGTGGTTCCCCTCCCTCTGATGAACAGATGACCCCCATATAGAAGATAGACATTTTTCAGTTTTCTCAGCCTAACAACTTTTGCGTTGACAGTGTAATTGCATTGTGCCAATACAGTTCAAAAGGTCATTCGCTTTGAGGCCTGCTGCTGCCACGCGGACGACAATTCCCGAAAAAAAAATTTCAGAATGTGGTTCCCCTCCCTCTGATGAACAGATGACCCTGATATGGAAGATAGACATTTTTTAGTTTTCTCAGCCTAACAACTTTTGCGTTGACAGTGTAATTGCATTATGCCAATACAGTTCAAAAGGTCATTCGCTTTGAGGCCTGCTGCTGCCACGCGGACGACAATTCCCCAATTTTTTTTTCAGAATGTGCTTCCCCTCCCTCTGATGAACAGATGACCCTGATATGAAAGATAGACATTTTTTAGTTTTCTCAGCCTAACAACTTTTGCGTTGACAGTGTAATTGCATTGTGCCAATACAGTTCAAAAGGTCATTCGCTTTGAGGCCTGCTGCTGCCACGCGGTCGACAATTCCCCCAATTTTTTTTCAGAATGTGGTTCCCCTCCCTCTAATGAACAGATGACACCGATATGGGAGATAGACATTTTTTTGTTTTCTCAGCCTAACAACTTTTGCGTTGACAGTGTAATTTCACTGTGCCAATACAGGTCAATAGGTCATTCGCTTTAATGCCTGCTGGTGCCACCCAGACGACAATTCCCCAATTTTTATTTTTTAATGTCATTCCTGTCCCTCTGGTGAACAGATGACCCCAGGGCCGGAGTGGGGCCACTTTTCAGCCCGGGAGTTTCAGGCCCAAGACCGGCCCAATTTTTCCATAGTGGAGGAAATTGGATAAATGAATGTAGTTTTTATTAGTATGGTTCAACAAATGTGTAAAGGTTATATAATAATTCACTTCAACTGAGAAGTTAACAAAAAATATTCCACAAGTTAACAAAAACAGAAAGAAAGAAAGAAATTAAGAAAGAAAGCCTTTGAAATGTAGCCTATCCCACGCTTCCACAAAGAGGCATATTGAACTAATGTTTAGGCTACATGCTTTTTTGCATGCGTAGGCTATTGTTTGGTGATTTAGCCTAGGCTACTCCTTTACTACACCCTTCTGAGCAAGCAAGGCATATAGGTTTATCATGTAATTGCTCTTTCTTACATTAAATAACTTTAATTTATCCTCTCTACTTGTCCCTGTAGTCATGGCCTCCTCATCACTAATTTAGTTAGGGCTCATCATTTTCAATGGTCGACTGGTTGATCTGCTGTTCAGAGGCTACAATTTTTACCGCAAAGGCCTACACAGATCAAGCTTCAGAAAGGCTATATTTTAAGTAATTTAATATGTTGCTTACGAATAGCTTGACAACAACGTCCAATATTAGCCCAATAATTACATTGCTAATAATCATTGCTTATAGGCTATCTCTCTTTACCAGTTGCCACTTTTGTCTGTAATCTGGAAGCTACAGTATGCACATTTAGCAACATTCTACCTGGCTGTTTCAGTCCCTCCTGGCCTCTTTCTACCATCCATCCTTCCTGATGCTTATGGCTACTGTAGGGCCGGGCCGGCTGAGAAAACTTTTTGGAAAAGACGGGCTATATGGACCCAACCAACCCAACCAGGGGAGAACTCCCTCACATGGTAGGCAACGGTGTCATGCACAGAATGCAGAACGTGTATAGCCTACTAACTAGACTAACGTGACAAATGTCAACATTTTTTTTCCTCGACCGGCCCAAAAGTGAAGCGGCCCACCGGGAATACTCCTGATTCTCCCGATTACCCACCCCGGGCCTGGTTGGTCTGGTTATGTTGCTGATTGGATCAGAAACTGTGGGAGCAAAGAAGAGGAATGACCAAAGACTTTGGTGGTACTTCTTGGTGCCCTCATCAAGGGTTGGTGTTTTGTTTGTTGTATAGTTGCTGATGGGATCATAAATGGCAACAGCAAAAAAGATGATTAACTGAAGAATTTGTTGGTATTTGTGGGTGCCCACATCAAAGGACTGCAGTTTGCTTGGCTGTGTTGCTGATCGGATCATAAACGGCCACAGCAAAGAAGACAAATTACCAAAAAATGGTATTGGTTGGTAGACAACCTATCATGAGTGTGGAGGGAGCTGGGTCTGAGATGCCAGATACCACTGTTGAGCCTTCTGGAGGTCACCGATGAATGACAAAGACAAAAGTGCAAGTGAATATTTGTACCAAATTTGAAAAAACATCCCTGCAGGCATTTATGATATATAATTTTCTCAAGAATGCAAGGTCCTTGACCTCCACCTTTGACCACCAGATTCAAAAATGTGTTATCTGTGAGTCAAAGTGAATATTTGTATCACATATGAAATTATGTCAGGGATTTTTTGAGATTTATCCACCACAAAGGGATATACATAAGGTCACAGTGACCTTGACCTTTGACCTTTGGCTACCAAAATGTTACAAGTTATGGTTTGCCCTGATGAAGACTGATTTGCAGTCGAAACGCGTAGGCGTTATCCCTTAAAATAAAGGATTTTTAACTTCTTTCATCAACATCAGTGTGCCTCGGATTTTTAAGACTACCACCTTCAACAAGGAACCTATAGGACCTTCATACTTTGGGGATAGTCACAAGCTAAAAACTGTTACAAGTTATTATTTGAATCCAAGTGACTGTTTCCAGCCCTGAGATATGTTGGAGATATCACATTTGCAAATATTGGACCTACGGGTATACTGGTGTATGTCACCCAATGATGTCATTTTGAGCTACCTTAAAGAATATATTGCACTTAGGACATTAAATCTAGCTTGGATTTGATCAGTAGACATGATTGATGATAATATATCTCCATTTGTCCACCATAAATGACCTAAACATTATGTTTCAACCAATCATTGAAATAGATATGTATTTGAAATCACTGGCTGGATCACACTATTTAGGCGGTTACAGCGACAAAAATAATAAAAAGGCCGAGCATTTTTCTTTTGATTTATGAAGTCCACAGATGGCCCTTTCATGTGCAGAAAGAATTTTGAAAAAAGGAGGTTGCTCATCGGAGATATTCAGGTCTGAATGTTGCTATTTTTTGGGTATTCGCCAAAAGGCATGTGACATAGTGGACACGTGCAGTCCTGGACTGACACCCGTCACACCTTACGCCTTGTAACTCCAGTTTTAAACTAACCTTGGATGGACCTTTGATGGCATGGATTGTTACTTTGCTGTGTTTAAATCTGACAGCAGGAGGGATGTCAACATTTTATGCAATGTTGTGCCTTTTTTTGAGGTTTTTTGGCCTAAAACAAGGACGGGGCCTAACTCCCCCTGGGTTGTTTCAAATTTTGTACTATTTTGGCTTTTTGAGTTTTTAGGTGGACCCTTCAAACTGTCCAAGTTTCATCAAAATCGGTGACGTAGCATGTGTCACCCCCGCCTGGTCCTCTCATGGACACACTCTTAAGTCAGATCTAACCACATGGACGCACGAAAGAAACGTCACCAACACGCCCTCTCACTAGGTGGGATCTTAACCGCATGTTCTACGCTTCATTCAGACACAGCACATTTACATAATGTCCGGAGGAAATACTAGGGGGGGAGTAGTATAAACACCGGGTGAATTCGGACTTCCACATGACCGGTTATGTCGTTCAGATATACGGCCCCACCGTTTAACATCGGCAGAACCTCCGGTCTTACACGTATATCTGAAAGCGCTTAGAGACTCAATACTGCTTGCTGGATGATTCTGAAGTTTTGAAGTGCATCTGTAACCAGTTCCATTGATATGTTTTGCAACAATAAGGTTGCAAAGGTCTTGGGAGAGCTCTTTGCTTTTACCCATCATGAAATGTTTCTTGTGTGACACCTTGGTAACAAAAAACCTTTTTATAGCCCACCAGTATGTACTAACCCACCTTATATCAATTTGCACTTTCACTGCTCTAATACTAATGCTATGTAAATGCAGTCCATTCTCTGGAAACAAAGATTTTGCATACTTCCAGATGAAATAGGAATGGCCACCAAATTTGAGTCTGGCATATTCACACACAGTGAGTACATTTCCTCAAAGGTAAGTGTGTTAAAAGACAACTACTGCTCTTTTGACTTTTCAGACCCAAATTGGTCATGGTCTTATGCTAGATGAAATGCACAGAAGAAGACCCAGGAATATGGATGATCTGGAGATTCTGTAGAGAGCAAGTCTCAAATCCCTTGTTTTGTATTCTGTAACTTTATTGGATGTTGTAAGACTAAGAGCTGTTTTGTCTATCTACATTTGCTTCCCTTCAAGATTGGATTTGTTTTCATTGTGAGATTTATATATTTTGACTCAACTTTATTTATTATAATTACTATTAATTGTGGAGGGTGCACTGCTGTATATGTTTGCTTGGTACAGTCTCTTTACTCAAATGTAACATAAGATAATAGATAAACAAATGTTTCTGCAATGTTAGGTAGGCTATCTATCCATTTAATTATTTATTGAATTCCCTCTTTGGCCTACATGACCTCTTTGGCCTACATGTAGTAAGGCCCCTTCTCTTGACAAAATTGTATGACTATAGACCCTTTCAACAATAAAAACAAAAACAATGCTTGAACGTTCTATTTGGGCCCCAATCTACTTCCTCTGCATTAAGATAACATATGGAATGTTAAAAAGGAAGTCTTGTGGGGCCAACTATGATGCTGATAATGGAACTCTCTTGAAAGGGTCCATACCGTTCCGCTTGTCCAGCTGAAGTGTCCATTGGTCATCAGATGACTCTTTTGGGTCTGTGATCAGAGATTAATGTAGGTGTCCATTTCTATTCCTTTAGGCTATTCCACTATCTGACAATGTTATACTTACCAGGGTTGTGCACAATTCGAATTGCAATTCTGCTTCCTGTTTGCTACCTCAATTGAAATGCAAGTGAAATTCAAGAATTGAATTGGAATTTAAGAGCCAGTTTCAATTCAATTTTGGAATTTTGCTCAAGCGTGATACTTACTGCAGTCCTCTTTGCTGGTCTCTTGATCAGGCTCACTGATGTTCTCTTTCTCAGCTCGAGACACAGGCCTAGCATTAGCCATCTCAGCATGGTGGATAGCGATCACTGCATTTTCACCTTCAAGTCTCTCTGCAGGCCCATCCTTCACCACATCCAGAGATACTACTACAGTCTCCACACGCTGCATCTTGGAGATGTCCATCTCAAGGGCATCCTTTCTCCTCCTGTCTGCCATCTCCTTCTTGAGGTGCTTAGCCTCCTTTCTTTTCTTCTTCTTGCTGGTGTCAACCCTCTCATTCCTGTGCTTCTTCTTTCGGAGCGGTAGACAGCAGCTGAAAAGTTGACCGAGCTTAATTTTTCTCACCTGTTCGCTTTGAAGTGGTTCTGTCAAGAGCAACGATCTCAGATACCCTGCACTTCTTGAGATAATAGGACAGGACTGGTACTGTTTTATCAGCAAAATGAGGCTTTACAAAGTATGAAAGGGAGGGATGCCAATAATTGTGGAAAAATGTATTAGATGAGGTAGTTTCCAGTTAGATGAGGTAGTTTCCAGTTAGTTTGGATTTTTCCTCATTGTTTTCATTGTGAAAGTACTGTAAGATAAACTACCAGAAGATTATTTTTTTACAAGGAGTGCCAATAGTTGTAGAGGGCACTGTATATGATCGCTTGGTACAGTCAATATGAGATGAGACAAGAACGACAGGATGCCTAAAGACATTTGTTATTAGTTAATACAAATGTTTCTGCAATGTTATGTAGGCTATCGATCCATTTAATTGTGTATTGAATTCCCTCCTTGGCCTACATGCAGTAAGGCCCCTTCTCTTGACAAATCCGTGCAGAATTTTCCTCCTCTCTTCGTCTCTCTCTTCAGGGATTTTAGTGTGCCACACAGCAGACTGTGGTGTGAGATTCTCTTCCTCAGTGGTCAATGTGGCCTCTGTGGTTGCATTCTGGGTAGTATTGCCCCTCCTCTCAAAAAACCCACTCAGGATTGTCCTCCTCTCTTCCTCCATCACGTCTTTCTCCTCAGGGGTGTCAGCCGTGCGCCATGCACCAGCCTGTGCTGTGGGCTTCCCGACTGTAAGCTGGTATTTGTGCCAGTCCAGTTTCAGACGAGGCACAGGTCTCGCTCCGTCTCCACCACCATGCAGCAGGGATGAGCTCTTACCGTCCCCCTCGTCCAGCAGAGGTGTCCCGTAGTCAACAGATGACTCTTTTGGGTCTGTGGAGAGAGATTACATGATGATTGGAATTAGAAAATCTTACAACATTAAAATGTAGTTATCCATTTCAACTCTATTTAACCATCTGAAAATGTGATACTTACAGCAGTCCTCTTTGCTGAACCCCTGATCACCATCTCCATCAACATGCAGCGGAGATGGGCTACTACTGCCCCCCTCGTCCAGCTGAGATGTCCCGTGGTCAATAGATGATTCGATCAGGACTGTGGAGAGTAATGAAATAATGAGCCAAGTCTGACAACATTAAAATGTACCGGTAAGTGTCCATTTTGACTCTTTAAGGCTCTTAGGCTATTCAACTATCTGAAAATGTGATACTTACCGCAGTCCTCTTTGCTGAGCTCTGTATCAGGATGGTGGATGTCAGCATGGTGGATAGCCATCACTGCATATTCATCCTCCACTCTCTCCTTCCCCTCATCCAGAGACACTACTATAGTCTCCACACTCTGTTGTGTAAAGAAAACAAAAGGAGGAATATTTCACAACTAATTAAGGTAACTGGCAACATGATTGGGTATGAAAAAGAGCATCCAAGAGAGGCAGGGTCTCTTAGAAGTAAAGATGCATGCATCACTCTATGTAAACCTGTGTGCACAAATAATGAAACAATGTAATTATAATGCTTCTTAAGATGAAATTATGAAGTATTTGGGGAGTTCATCATCAACAGGACATAATATCCTAATATCATTCATCAACAGGACATAATATTATTAAAACATTCAGAGAATGACACGATACAGAAAATACCACTGTCTTATCTGGGCCTAAGCAAATGGACTGAAGGAACATGGGTAAAGGTCCTATGGTTAGACCATTCAAAATGTGGCATTCTTTTTGGAAATCATGGACTCATCTGGGCTAGAGAGGAGAGGGTCTATCCAAGTATCCAACCTATCCAACTTGTTTTAGTGCTCAGTTCAAAACCCAACATCTAACGGTGTGGAGGAGCATTAGTGCCAGCATGGGCATCTTGCACATTTGGCAAAGCACAATCAATTCTGAATGATGTATATAGGTTTTGAGCAAAAAAATACTGCCATCGAGAAATTTCAAGAAAACAATGCCAAAATTCATTCTGCACATATTTAAACAGTATTTCTCCATAGATAAAGAGTCCAGGTGCTAAAATGGCCTGTCTGCAGTCTAGAATTGTCAAATTAGGTGCATAATGGAATGAATAACATGACTAAGAATAGCCCATACTGTTGAGCAACTAAAATCCTATATCGGGGAATAATGGGACAAAATGTCATTCTCAAAACTAGCAAATAGTCTCCTCAGTTCCTAAACATTTACAGAATTTTGTCAAATGAAGAGGTGAAGCAGAATAGTGGTAAACATTCTCATGCCCATCTTTTTTTTTTAAACATGTTGCTGGCATCAAATTCAAAATTACCATACATTTTCCATGAAATAGTCCAAATTTTCATTTTCAACATTGATATGTTGTCTATGTCCTTATTGCTGTTAATATTGTTTTATGAGACTTGTATATTATCACATTCTGTTTTTATTTGCATTTTACACAACGTCCCAACTTTTTTTTGTTTTGGGGTTGTATGTCAGAGTGAAAACCAAGCCACGAGGTTGAGAGAATTGTCTGTAGACCTGCGAGACAGGGTTGTGTGAAGACACAGATCTGGGGAAGGATACAATAACATTTCTGCAGCATTGAAAGAGCCCAAGAGCACGGTAGCCTCCATCATTCTCAAATGGAAAAGTTTGGAACAACCAGCAGTCTTCCTAGACCTGGCCGCTCAGCCAAACTGAGTAATCCGGGACAAAGGGCCTTGGTCAGACAGGTAACCAATGGTCACTATGAATGAGATCCATCGTTTCTTTGAGAGGACAAGAGAAGCGTAAAGAAGGACAAACATCAGTGCATCACTCCACCAATCAGGCCTTTATGGTAGAGGGGACAAATGGAAGCCATTTTTTGCCGGGAGTTTCCCAAAAAGCACCTTAACGACTCTCAGACCATGAGAAGTAAATCATCTGGTCTGATAAAAATGAAGACTGAACTATTTGGCCACAATTCCCAACGGTGTGTGTGGAAGAAACCAGGCACTGAGCTGCACTGTCTTTACTCTCCTTCACCCTCCCCTCCTCAGCCTCCCTCTGCAGCTTCATATCCTCCCGTATGAGGTCCACAAGTTCATCTCCCTTTTTTCCCCTCTCCTCTCTCCTGCATGGCCTGGCCTCCTCCTCCTCCTCCTCCATTTGGACACCCACTGCTCCTCTTGGCCCTAGTGTGTCCTCAGGGATTGAGGTGATTAGGACAGGAGGCTGAATTGATGGCCTAGCTCTGTCCTAAAACTTTATCCATAAGGACAAACCAGGGACAAGTCTCCGCAGTGGGTTTCCCACCGACTCCCACGCCAGTCCCTGGGTACTTGCAATCCTACCGTAGAAGTCAAGCATGGCATTCAACAACAGCAAAACAAATTCCAGCAAATATGTGTTTATTTTCCATTTGAAAACATTAAAACATTTATCGAAACTCCCCCTATTACCGTCGGTCCCGTATTTCCACCGTCTTGCGTGTATAGTGTCACTTAATATCCATTTCTATACAAACCAAGACAGCGGACTCCTAAAGAAACGCAACCACCCACACCATAGGTGTATCTAAATTAGCTATGTACCAAAAATGACATTTTATCGTGACTCGAAGAGCTGTAAACAGTGTTGTAAGGCTGCATGTACACAACCGCTTGGAGCTCCAGTGGAATTTTAATTTCATGACGAGAATTCTCGGTCTAACATGTGCCGTTGAAACGGTGTAAATAGGCGACCCATCAGGCCAGCACTATAACTCCGAGCATGGTAAACAAAATCGGATATTTCAAGCAGTAAATGCTCCCGTTAAGAAATAAACCAGATTTTGTTCAAATCTACACATCTATGGCTACTGAAAAATGTAAGGTTCATTTAGTAAATGTTATTTTGAAGTGTTAAAAAACATCGTTGTTTTATAATTTCTGAACAAAAGTGGTGATAATTGGGGGTGTTACGAAGACCTATTGTAAATACCAGTGTGAAAAAATACTAAGTAAGTAACACGCTCTGGAAATTCACAATTCCGTTTAAAAAAAAAAAAAACATAGTCCAGTCCATACAACTTCATTTCAATTTCGAAAGAAATACTGGACTATGTTTTAAAAAAATAAAAACAGCGACGAAATTGTGAATTTCCAGAGCGTGTTACTCCACACTCAGCAATCGACTCCTACAGACTTTCCCCTGAAGATGGCAGCAAAGATGGCAACATTTCCGGAAAGGTACTGGCTTGATGAAATTCATTCTGGACTCTCTATCCGACAACATAAAGACCTCGGGATACTTCGGTTTGGCTTTAGGGACCCTCTACTCACTACCACGTAAGTGTAATGTTGTTTGGAACTGTAGAAGAGGTATAAAAATAGCGTTTTGTAGCGGCGAAATGACATGCCCGCGTCACTTCCAGGCTAACGAGTTTTGACTAAAAACGGTAACATCGAACTTTCTCAAAACACATCCGAATGACATGATTTGAATGTCAACTCAACGTATGTACTCCCAATCATCCGTAAATTGATCTAAAGTGCATTTTATTCCGGATAATTCCTTTAACATCGTATAGCGTCGGTGTGTACCGGACTGTTGCTAACTGTCACCCAGAATGCTATGCGGGGATATTAATGTGGTGGTCATGTGACATCTTTAGTCATGTTTTAGGTTTTATTTACAGATTTATCATGTCGGGTATTAGTCAGTGTGTAGTCCTTATTTGGTTGTGCCTCCTGTGTTATCCTCATGTTGGTGTGTGTGATTACCCTGATTGTGTATTGCATGTGTGTTAGTGGCTACCCTTGTGTGTTCTCTGAAGCCTGTAAGAGTGTGACTCCTTCGCTTCCCCATGAAAAGCCATTGAACTGACTTGTGTAACGTTAATCGCTACAATATCGTATAACACCACATTGGTTTTGTCAGCCAAACAAAGAGTTGTATATAGTGAGGTATCAACACATACAGTATAAAGCTTCTGATATCTTCATTTTGCGGCTGTATTCTCTGAGAACAAATTGTCATTTCTATTCACGTTCACTCATTTCAATCTTCTTACATTCTGTGTGTGTCCTTTGTCTCGACTTTCTTTCAGGCAGTTTCCTCCTGCTGTCGTGCTTTGAAAACGTTGTGCTGTTATGTTTGTATCTGTACATCACTCTGTTCACTCTGTATTCTCTGGTTTGTTCTTGCAGGTCTTGTTTATGCCATACCCTTTCATTAATACATCTACTCCCAAGAGTCCTTTGCACAGGTCGGAGAAACTTGTCTTTGTTGGTGTACAGCTTCAGCTATGCTCTGTGGTGCATTAGCATAGCGCTCGGCAGAGTTATTTATTAATGCACTTCATGTGGTGAGCGAAGGAGATCTTTCCCGTGGTGTCATAAGATTACCTGTTTTGGGAAATATTTAATTAATGTGGTTATTTACATGCAATAGCAGCACTCTCTCCCTGGATCACTTATCTTCAGCTCAGTGTGTTTTATTTGATGAGCAGTCTCTCCCCCCCCCCCCCCCCCACACACACACACTTTGTATTTGTAATTTTGCCAATACAATGCTGGTGTTGACTAACTGTGTGCACATGAAATTGGCATGAAATGTATTTGTTTACCTGCATGTGGGTGAACATGCCTATACTCAATCTTCTTCTGTCTATTCCATAGATTATCTTTTTTACCAGTTCAAGGTTTAATGTATTCAATCGAATGTCTTGTTGTTTGCCAGTATATAGACAGACACACACACACACACACACACAAACACTTACACAGACCAACACAAACTCCTTCCCAAACACAAATAAGTGTATGTGGCAGATGGATAGAGAAGTATCCCTGCTGTGCTTATAAATATCATCCCCTTTATTGCCCTGTCTGGGTAGCAGCAGTATAAATATAACATGTCCTCCCGGTTGGAGAGGTGAGGAGGGGGAGCACAGGTCACAGGTTCCTTCAAACCTCTCACTGCTCTCTCCCACTGTGGTCATGGCTTCAGAAGGACACCTTGCAGCCTTCCTCTGCACCCTAAGATGCAGAATTACAGTATTCAGTTGGTGGTGCTGAGACTCATTATCTTAGCGGGCAGTTGAGACTTTGCATAATAACCAGAGTTATTAGTCATTTGTCACTTGTTGCACAGGGTCCAGGGTAAATTAATTACTTATGCAGAATGGGAATAAGGGGTTTTGCATTTCCTTCCTACGCTACCCACTGAATGTTGGTGCGCAAACTTTACCTTGGTTCATTGTAAGTCTAAGCTTTTGACAATGTTTTGGATTCTGAGATTTTACATCCAACAACATTCAATAGCTGAGTCACTCATGTAGTGGCACTACCTCTCAGTCTCTTACACAAGTTCCATTCCATCTATAATAGTATCTCCTGTGATATTGCTTTCTGTTCCACTCCCTGAAACAGATAGGATCTCTGACCTGGGCTGCATTTCAATTCAGTAACAATTTACAGGCCTTCTTTTCCGACTCCACTCTCACCACCTGGTACATGGAGGAGGGCTTGCTGGCATCGGTCTGGCACTCAGGTCTGACTGAGGACTTCTGATCAGTCTCGCCTCCCGCCATGCATTTCTGCATCATCAGATTGCACCTCGTCGAGCAAGTGGGCACATGTGTAATGCATATTTCATCTACAATGTGAGTGACAATGGACGTTGTTTGGAAGTTTCAGCTCTCTGTCCTGCAAGTTGCACGCCCCCCTTTCTTTTTCCGTATTCAGTTCAACGCACCTCCAACTAATTAGCCCCAATCAGCCACAGACTTTATTAGACAGCACCTGTGCCCACAGCCCCTTTCCTTTGTTCAAGCCACATTGAGTAATTCTGATGTACGTTGCTGCTGGCAATGCCGTTTCTCCTGCCTCGTGCATGTTTTTGAGCTATTTAAGTTTCATACGTCTTTACTTTTATGTGTGTTGCTAATTTGATTATTTATGCATTTGTTTTATTGATATTGAACATTACAAGCTTGACTCAACCTTTACATGTAAACAGGTCAATGTCTGGCCCGAGGAGCAGTCCTTGTCCTCTGGAGAAAAGAATGTTTGCAAAGCTATTTGAAAAAAAGAGGCTCTATCAACATGTTTAAGTTGCAAACCAGAAGTAGTTTTGTGGGGGGAAATGTTGACAGCAGTTCTGAACTGGTCAGCAGGGAACTCTTCTACCCTATGGGCATTCTGCATGCTATTGCCCCAGCCCAGCCTGTACGTTTCAGTTCTCCACCAAACCATGCACTCCACGGGGCCACACAACCATTCAAAGGTACACTGTTCAATAATGATCGCTGCACCATAAGTCAAACGGCCTATCTGCTAAATTTATGATAAAATCCACTAAATCAGTCACACACTCTGCACCTCTTCATACGAGGCTCTATTCACCAGCTGGTATCCATGTAGTTATGAATAGCTTCAGACATGCTCCACAGGACTCCTTCAATTAGTCACACAAAACAGTTCATCATGAAATAATTGCAGCAGATTATAGTTCATCTAATTATAGTTAATACGGATAAATAATAACAAACAAACTTGTTTATGAACACAAACATGGCAATGAGTCGAATGAGATTTTGCGAAGACTAGGAGCTTGGTTTAGCTGCAGTACTCCATTGCTACAAAGGAGTTTTACAATATGTTAATGTGAAAAATGACTAAAGAATAGCACAGATCAAGTTTGACCCATGCAATGTACTGCAAAAAGTAAAATCTAACCAAGTGTTATTAATTATAGTGGATGGAATCCACTATCTTGAAATATCCTGGCTTCTTCTTATTATAACCTTTTCTTTTGACCTTTTCAAGAATGAATGCGACTCTAACCGCTTAAAGTACAGACATGTTGAAATAACCGTTCTGAAGGTCTGGAGGGGGGCAAGAGAGTTATTATTTCAGATTTTTTAAAAAGTTTATACTTTTTGAGAAATAGGGGATTAAAAATGATGTTATAAAGGCCTAAAGCCAGCTGCGCTCGTTAAGCTCCCAGAGTAGTTCCTGGGCTAATCAGAACACTGGCACAGGTGGCTCCCTAAAACATCCTGTTTAACCTGTTGAGGAGTACGATCACTTGCGAACCGAGAGTTTCGCATTATGATGCAACAATTACCCTCAGAGATTTTCCCGGGCTAATCAGAACACTGGCACAGTTGTCACCTACACCAGCAGGTAACGACGTTATTTTTTCAGTAAGGGGGTAATCTAATTAATTACTTTTCCCGTCGTTACAACGCTGTTAACGTTACTGGACGTTAAATGCGGTGCGTTACTATGCATTGATTGAATAAACTGTGTAATCCGAACGCACCCCTGGCTCACAGCTAGTGAGGAGGTGGGTTAATAACGACGTAAGCGATTATGATTGGCTAAGGCAGAGTCATGTTTCATGATAGCCAATCAGAGCCAGTGTTTTTACACACTTGCCAGCACACGTGCCACACACACACACACACACGCAACAGCTAAAATAGAAATTCGACCAAACAGCAGAGGTCAGGTAGCCTGGTGTCATGGTGCATTCAGAGCACCTCGGAATGACAAGGACCGCCCCCATGGCTACTTTGTTTTTCCGACAGCAAGTGTTCATGTGCTTTGCCATCGGAATGTGTGACAAACACGGATGCCACAACAAAGGTTAAAACATACACTCACTAATCCTAAACAAACAACTGTATTTGCTTAAAATATAGTGTAAGATGCTCGTGAAAGAAAGATATGCAGCTTTCAAGTGATAAAAAGGGCAAATTCCCAAGTTCACATTAAAACTGTTGGACATGAAAGGCCACATGGACTACAAACGAACTTCAACGTGACGACAAAAGTGATGACGAGCCCCTAACTGGGCAACTCTGTTAGCAAAATCTAGCCCCAGTTTCCGACCTTTGACTCACACATTAAGTGACGTGAATGACGCGGAATGATGATGTTTTCACTCGGAGAAAGGTTTTTCCTAAGCCCATGAACGCTAGGTTACCATCCTACCCAACCCACAGTATACTGCTCGCGTGCGGCCGCGCCAATCAGCGAACAGTTGAGTGATGACACGGAACTTGCCTGCCGAGTTGCTTGTAGTCCAGCAAAGCTTGTAGTTCAACAGCATAGCAACAATAGCGACGGAGGAAGAGACGCTAGAAGCTATCCGCGAAGTTGTCTCAACTCTCGAGGGCATCACGCAATTAAAGCAGGAACAAGAGGCTTGTCTTGTCAATTTTATAAATGGCAAGGACGTCGTATAACTCTCCTTCCAACTGGCTTTGGGAAAAGTTTGATTTATCAGATGGTGATAACTAAACCTAAACGCACAAGTGTACTACATGCATCACTACTTTTCATGTTTTCAAATAAACGTTTGCTGCTCGTTATTCTCCCCCCTACTCTCAAATTACCTTTACAAAATCAATGCGGCATAGGCCTACTTAAGGAATGGAATGTTAGCTACTAGCTAGCCTACCGAGCGGGGCTCAAGGCGAGGCGGTGTGTCTTGACGTGAGCTAGCCGGTTACCGAGCGGGGCTCAAGGCAAGGCGGCTGTGATTATGCTTGACTGGGTCTAGCGGTTACCGAGCTGGGCTCAAGGTAAACCGCTCCGAGTTTGTGTTTGACAGAGGCTAGCCTGTGGCTGAGCTGGGCTCCAGGCGAGGCTACCGGGCTTGTGGACAGTAACGTTAGCCAGTCCCTGAGCATGGCTCAAGGTGAGGCTGCGTTGTTTTATGCCGAACAACTGTTAGTTTAACTGAGCAAGCTCCAGGTTAAATAACACGTAGGTCGTCAGTACAATCCAACTTATCCGAGAGTGTAGTCTGAACAGCCCGTTTAGGACGAAGTAAGCGCCGACGAAGTCACCGGGCTGCGTAGAACAACAATCGTCTGATAAGCGGCGAGAAGAGATAAGAGGAAAACTGGCGTGTGACAAGAGCTGATATAATCTCGGTGACATGACGCTTTTGGTATACAACTCTCGGTCTGTGGCTGGCGCAAGTTAGGGATATATCCACTACAAAGAGACTGCCCTGGCGGTCAGGTAGCCTACATACTAGCCAGTGGTCTGTTTACTACTGAGAGCAGAAGTGGAAAGCAGAACCTGAAGCGGAAGTGGTAAGCGTAAGAGCCTGAACTCCGGCGCACAGCATACGCCATTACCAAACGTTGCTGATTGGTTAAGGGAACTCCAATGATTTTAAACCTCGAAATAAGCATCCGCCCATTACGGAGACAGATTATTATTACTTTGTTCCAGACTGTATGACGAAGAGAAATGTAGTCACAGGTGGTAAGGACCAGGCTAGAGGTCAGGAGCAATCCGATGAAAAGTTGGCATTTTCAAGGTGGAGATATAAGCACTACTTCAAATTCATTGTGGTCAAAGGCAAGAACGTGCATGTAATGTGTACATTATGTCCAGAAGCGAAGACTTTGTCGACATCCGTTGTAAGCAACTCGAATTTAATGAAGCATCTCACACACTCATCTAAAGCTAGTGGCCAAAAACACCGATATCTCCACCACAGATGATAGCTCGCCATCCACTAGCAAAGAAAGACTTGGAGCAAAGTCCTCCAAGCAGCAAAAGCTAGATCTTTCTGCCTCACAACAAAAACCTATGACACAGGCTGAAGTCAACCGTGGGTCTGTCGATGTGCAATATCTTGAATTTCCCCTTGGGGATCAATAAAGTATCTTATCTATCTATCTAATAAATATAAAAAGTTATGTAGCCTACAAACACCTGTCAACTGGCTGCTCAAAACTGCTCAAAAAATCAAAATTCTTCTTTTTTTCTAACAGTAACGCAAATAGTTACTTTCCCTGGTAACGAGTTACTATTATCATAGAGTAATTCAGTTACTAACTCAGTTACTTTTTGGAACAAGTAGTGAGTAACTATAGCTAATTACTTTTTTAAAGTAACGTTCCCAACACTGGTCACCTGTGAATCCAACTGTCTCAGCTTCTAATGCACACAATCTGGCGCTCCCTAAAACTACACATCCTGTTAAAGTGTTTTCCGTGTGTCAAAATAAAAGTCACAGCCATATCTCATGCTTTGCGCATTATATCTCCAGAACGGCTTGACACACATGCTTCAAATTTGGTACGAGTGTTTGTATGGACTCAAAGATGAAGTGAGTTGATGTGGGAGGTCAAAGGTCAAGTCCATGAATATTCTGAGCGCGATATCTCAAGAATGCCTTGACATACATGCCTGAAATTTGGTATGTGTTTGTATGGACTTAAAGAGGAAGTGAATTGATGTTGGAGGTCAAAGGTCAAATGTCAAGGTCAAAAACACCTTGAGTGTTATATCTCAAGAACGCCTTGACACGCAAGGTTTTTTGGTACGAGGGTCTGCGTGAACTCAAAGATTAAGTGATTCAATGTTTTTTTCCAGGAATCTCCCCACCAACATTAAGCCAGCAGCTTTCCATTCACTATTGTAATTCCTCTGGCATTATATTTCTAGTCTTATATTAATGGTGCTTTCCGGTTGTCTCGTAAATCATCGTACATCCACCCGTACAACATGTACGAATAAGTGGCTTTAGGAACGCCTTTCTCTCGAGCCACGAGGGGCATTAGCAGGAGGCTAGTCATTTTTATTGTTTTGTGCTACATGTAGCCTCTAGCTAAACGGCTGGAAAACAAATTGTTACATTGTATTGCAGGCACAGCAAAACCGTGCAATGCATGAATTGGTGACCGGATTGAAGCAGCAATGTAATCTAGTGTGTAACAGCATTACATCAACATTAACATGACCAACACAGTACATATGCAAACAAAATACATGTCATCTCATCTCAACTATGGGCGCAGCCATGTTTGTTGTAAGGTCGTATGTCCACCTCGGGGTACCCTCAAGTACTCCGAGGTAAAGTGGGCG
The DNA here is from genome assembly GCF_046254945.1 of Alosa pseudoharengus. NCBI lineage: Eukaryota > Metazoa > Chordata > Actinopteri > Clupeiformes > Clupeidae > Alosa > Alosa pseudoharengus. The sequence goes on along the minus strand of NW_027468870.1, from coordinate 16,347,726 downwards.
TGCCTGCCCAAAATGCCGCAAGAAAGCTGGGTAATTTACACTTTCCAACTCGGGCGGCGGATTTACGAGACAACCGGAAAGCACCATAAAATCAAAAATATATTTGGTATTGTTTTTAGTATGAAGAGACTTACCAAGTGCACTCTCCAAAGATCATTTTGACTTAATTTAAGAAGACTTTGACTTATTTTAAAGAGTCTTATCAAAACTAATTTACTTAACGCACTGGCAGCCAAATTTTCTTTTTTGGGACAAATTTGCTTGTTTTCATGATGAAACATCTGAAAATAAATCAAACTCTTCTTAAATTAAGTCAACTGAAAGCGCTAGGTAAGTCTCAAGTACACTCTCAAGGATTCGGATGTGGTGACCCAGTGTAATTCATTTTAATAAGTGCTCCTACAGTTTCCTAGCTTGACATCATACTCATCATACTCAATTCTAGTCAGAGTGTTATTCGAGGGCAGCAGACTATGATGTCTGTTCTTCTTTTATCTTTTTTTCTTTGTATCTACAGTACTCTTATGACCTCATTTGACAATATACTGAGTACATGTTCAGTAAAACTTGCATTGAAATGTTCCACAGTAGGACTAGATATTGCAGTAAAATAAAACAGATAGCAGAGAGATGGAATATGCTCATGAGTTTATTTAAGCCACTAAAGCTCTTTTCAAACGTCAATAAATATGCAGAGATACCCTTGACAAGAAAGATCTTTCTGACTGCACTGTTGTTGGATATTTAACTGGATATTTACCTTTTCTGTTTGTCTGATTTCATTATATAAACAAGGACACCTACAGAATACTGATGCAGTATAGAGGAGACTGTAGAGAGGAAGTAGTATATTGTAATGTATAGTAATCCTATAGGCCTAGTAATATGTATAGTAATCAGAAGACAAACTAAATGAAATGAACAGATAAAATACTATTTCTGTATTGAAAATATACAAGTTCATATGCTGATACGGAAGTTTAGAGGAACTTTAATGCTTTCTTTTATGAACCACAAAACTTTTTGTCAGCTGGAGTTTCTCTTGGTGGGGCATTTAAAAGAGTCTTTTCAGTTGGTAACACAGCATGTTTGGGGCGCTAGCTCACAGCAGTTGATCTGCACATTCACATTGTTACAGATAACAGCTGTTAATCAAAGTCAGGACAAAAATACAGGCACAATTTTGCCAAAATGTCCTCTCATAATCTGCCATAGACTTCCATCACTTTATGAGCAAATACATTAAACAACACATTTGTTAGTGGACATGAGTTTCTTTTGTCAGATCACAGAGCCATTGTAATAAACCCTTTGTGCTATTAATCATCATCTCTTGCCCCCTTATTAGTTGAGCGCAATTCATATTTTAACACTTTCAATAACCTTTGGACACATGGACAGATGTAAAGTAATCCCTGCTCATTGTGAGTGATGAAAAATCATTAGGAAGGGAAAAGAAAATAGACTGTCATTAATCAGCCTTTTTTTCTCGACCATCTTTTGAGAGCTCAGTTTTATTTCATTGTCTGAAATGACATGGGACCATCTATGGGGGACCTCAGTGAGACACAGCCCTTTCATACAAAGGAAAATAATCATGAGCTTATATGAGGTAATGAGTTTGTTTCTCAAGAGAATAAAGGGGGGGGGGGGGGATGAAAAAGAATAAAGTATATGCCCCCATCATGAACCTCATCTGCAGTCTGCACTCCTCTCCACTCCAGAGACCTGAGTTAAAAAGTGAAACTCTTCATGGACTGGTGCTCTGTTGTAGTGTAGTGTGTGTGGGTAGTGTGTGTGTGTGTGTGTGGAGGGGGGGGGGGGGGGTGCTCATCTCTTAATGGAACAATTTCTGCCTAATTAAAACCTGAACAGATGTGAGGCAGCCTTTTGCTTTGAGTGCAAATCACAGGAAATTACAGGCATGGCTCTACAACTTACATTTACAAAACACTTCAAACACCTGCTTTTTTTGCGGAGTATTAGAGTATTGTGTGTAGATTGATTAGACCAAAAATGACCTGAATCCAATTGTAAGATGAGTCTGAAACACAAACAAATGTGGAAAACTTCAAAGGGTCTGAAAACCTTCCGGTAGCACTTTATTCTGTATTTCCTATGTGAGGTAACAGCCTGAATGCTCCTGATGCACACCCACCTATGTGTCTTATCTCATGTGGATGCCAGTGATAGTGAGGTACGAGGCTGCCCTCGTATGACTTCAGTCGTTTGTCTCTATGGTGGTGCATGGAGGAGGGGGTGCAGTTTCACCTTCTGACAAGGAGCTGTGCGTTCCACCCTGATTGTATCTCTTTCTGACCTGGAAGTGATTGCACACTCTGCTTACTTTGTACTCATTACAGTGCATGAAAATGCACTGTTCTGTTATCGAAGTCTTCTTCTTCTTCTTCTTCTTCTTCTTCTTCTTATTATTCTTCCCACCAAATTTCTGCGTCTAATTCAGCTTCAACCGTTTAACGTAGAAACTTCGTTCAAACTTTGCAACGTAGGTCTTGAAAAGGAGACTTGAGGAATGTATTTTTCACTTTTGTAAACTTGTATGGGGACTATGACAACATAATGGGCTAATTAACTTGATTTGCACCTGTATCAACTTCCAGCTGCTCAACTAGGTCCCATCAAAAAGCTAGTTCAACTGATTGCACCTGTATCAACTGCTTTCTGCTCAATTAGGCCAACTCTCTCTGTGTATCTCCATTCTACAAGGATATAAGGCACATTCCATCCAACTTTCTATCCATTCATCCTCTTCAAACCATTCACTCATCTACCCATTAAACTATCCCATCAAGATCCAATAAACAATCTGCCTATCAACATCCATTCAACTTTCTGTCTATCAACATCCATTACACTATCTATATTTAACTTTTAAACTATATACTCTGTCTCAGGCTTTAAACATACAATCTGGCTCTACAGATCCTGTTCAACTATTTCCTCTGCATACAACTGTTTCAAAATAAATGTCCTCACTACAATAATTCACTAGTAAATAATTTAACTATTTAAACTACTCAACTATTTAACTGTTCAGCCATTTCAACTGTCAGTTGTTATCAACTATGACTTCTGCCAACTGTTATCAAATAAAAGTTTGTTTCACATTTTATGTTAATATACAGTATGTTTATATTTTCATGCACTGGTAATTTCCTCGAAATTACATTTTCTAGTTTGATTTTGCTTTTCAAAACCTTTTCTCAATGCTTACCGCACCAGATGTGAAATGCCGAGGGTACTTGTGAGCGAACGAAAAACCCCTGTGACTTCCATACATACTCATGTTTTTTCAATTGAATTTCTTTGATGAGATATCAGCAAAGAGAATATTGTGCTGAGTCTGAGACAGCCTGTTAGTTGTGTGCTTGTGTGTGTGTGTGTGTGTGTGTGTGTGTGTGTGCGTGCTTGTGCGTATGTGTGTGTGTGGTGTGTGTGATATGTCTGACTCTGACTGTGCCTGATGTGTCCGTGCGTGTGTGTGTGTGTGCGTGCTTGTGTGTGTGTGTGCATGCGCCGAAGCTCCCACCTCATGTTTGTCTTTGACAAACAGACTGAGAGTGGCCTACTCAGACTTTTACCTAATCCCCTCCATCACCCCATAATTCAGAGAGTTGCCCTCATTCACAAGTGTCTTTGCTTAAAAATCTAGTGGTGCTGTGTTAGCACTCCCACTAGAGCGAGCATCTCAGACGTGCGGTGGTACTTAATGAAACATGACAGAAAACATAATGAAGGAATTTAAAGGTCCCTGGTGGCTCACTTGGGAACAGAGCGTGAGAGGAGTTTGCTTAAAACCCACATCTCTGAATTACTCTCTTGGGTTTGTGCCGCATCTTTAGATCGACCAGCCAGGCTCAACTGAAGTTCTCATTCAAAGGGATCAGGGAACTTCAAAGGCTCTCACAAAGATGCTGGAACATTACTGCCATCTAGTGGCGGACTTATGCCATTGCACTGCCACAGAGCTAAAAATTATATTTGCACTGAACAGCCAGGTGAGATTAAATGAGGTAATTACATTACTTGCATTATTCATCAGTCATGGGTCTGGATCCCCGAATAGCAGGCAATTACTATCGGTGCATGTATGAAATACCTAGATGAGGGTGATTACCAGGAAATTTCACTGATATTCAGATGATTTTCACGAAATGATGTTACGGTCATTATGTTGAGAGAAAGGAGAGGGGAGGAAAGGAAGAAGTGGCCTCTGAACTCTTTTCAACAAAATAAATTCATTGATTTGGGTCTGACACCAAATAGCAGTGTGTGTGTGTGGTATATGTATCAGGTCCATCAGTCAGACGTGTGTGTGTGTGTGTGTGTGTGTGTGTGTGTGTGTGTGTGTGTGTGTGTGATATGTACTAGATAGACTGGCCTCTTAGTGAACATAATGTAGCACTGGATAACTCATGCATATTTAATGCCGTGGGAGATCTCCACAGAAACCCTGCACTCTAGCTGTGAAGAAGTCATCATCCATTATGAACACAAAAAAGATGGAGAGAGAAAGAGAAAGAGAGAGAAAGAAACAAAAGTCAGCATATGAGCATGGATATTCATTTCATACACACACACACACACACACACACACACACACACACACACACTATATCTCCTGCCATCTTCATAACATGAACAAGAGAGTATAGCTAAGCCCACCCCCCTTTCCCCTTCTCCTTAGCCAGGGATGCAGTGGAGGCTAAACGCAAGTAAACACAGTACCCTCCTCTGAAATTTCAGAAATAGAATTTATCCCTTATTAGAGTTTATCCACCTCTCAAAAGAGTTTATTCACCAATTACAACTTTTAACATTTAAAAATCACACTGTATTATCCACATTCACAATATGTACACTCATCAACACTCCAGGAGCCATTTAATACCACTGGTATTGTTATAAACATTGGACAATAACCTCTGCCATCACCAAACATGTTCTGAATGCCTTTTTAAAAAATCTGATACCGCATGGTGCAGTCCACCTTACCGTGATCACAGAATTCATAGTTTACCCACCTCTTATTTTACCACTACACCCCTGTCCTTGTCCCCATGAAACTGAGTTGCAAGGGAAATGTTCGCTGGCAAAAAGGACGACCTTTATGTCTGTTCTTACGAGCTTTGGTAATGTAATCTACACCCAATTCTTTTCAAAATCATGTAGATAACAAAGATTCTAGAACAGAGCTCTGTTCTAGAGTCTTTGGTAGATACTAATCTCATACGTGTGGCGAAATCAGTAACAGACATTCTGTGGTCAGTTCAAAAGCTGGAAATATTACAAAGCAGCCACTAGATGGCAGCATTACTTCACATGTAAACTTCAAAGGCCCCTGTCATCAGAGAGAAATAAATGATCAAATCAGTGATACTTAAAACATTCAAATAAATAAGCTCATAGCATGATGAAATGCTACTGCAATGTGCTCATAGTGAGCTGCTCAGACTAGAGGAGCACATCGACAACTGCATTCCAAACACTTTGTCTGTTTCATTACACATAGGTTGATGTTTCCCATCACTGATGAAGCCACGTAACATGAACTAATGATGGTGGGAATGCCTGTAATTCCGCTCAAAGGAAGGAAAATGGAAGGCGAGTCACACTGTTGTCAGTCCCCATGAAACAAGAACAGGGGTACAATCAAGAGCCCAAAAACAAGATCTACCCGCAAATCATTCACTTTCATTACCGCGCGTGTGTGTGTTTCTGTGAGTGTGTGTGTGTGTGTGTGTGTGTGGGTGGGTATGTATGTGTAAACACCGTCTCTAGTCTTTAATTGTACTTGATTGCCTAAGTCTAAGTCTAGTTTTCATAAACAGCTCCAAAGAGACGGGATATGTATGATTGGATGATTGGGAGCTTTGCCTTTTGCAAACATAATCTCCCACGACCAGCGACATTTGAAAATCCTTGGAAAAACACAGTGACCTGTGTCTGCCGACTCGTTTAAAACATTTTCCAGTAATAATTTCAACAAAGAGATCTATTTTTACAAGAATACAATCTATACTAAGAGATAAAGTCTATAAAATACAAAAGAGATGTACCTTTTTCTGTCCTTGCTCATGTCAATGACCTTTTCCTCCTTATCTCCTCCTCTCCCACCCTCAGGAAATCATCTTCCTTCTTGGCTTTTTTTGGAACGGAGTATGTCATCAGTGTCTGACAATATGGGGGCAGATGTGACATTGATGTGAATAAATCTGATTGAGCTGTTTTTGCGTGTGTGTGTGTGTGTGTGTGTGTGTGTGCATATGTGTGTTTGTGTGTGTGTGTCCATCTGTGCTTGTCTTTGTGCATGTGCCTATCTGTCCACATTGCTGTCTGCACATAGCCAGTGTCTGAATATGTCTCTACCATGCACAGGATGTACCATGCACAGGATGCATCATTGATTTGGGCTGGTTGCACGTGTAAAGTGACACTACAGCCTTTCTGGCTGGTATTGGATGGGCTCTCATGTCCTACATGTCCGCCGCCTAAGCTGGGCTTTGATTACGTCCGAACTGACACATGATCCAGACTTGCATTACCAGATCAATGGAGCGCTAAAGCTATGGAGACAGATGAGCTGCCTTTTAATAACAGGGGATTTGGAGATTGTGAATTAAGCAGTGTCACTGTTAGCATCTTTTTTTAAATGCCCCTAGTCATTAAGAAAACAAAATGGTTTGTTGGTCTGGAGAGCTTAGTGCTATGATTCATTGAGAGTTCAGTAGCTTTGTGGTCTGGCATGTCAGATTCTTTTGCAGTGAAACACACCTTGTGTGTGTGTGTCTGTGTGTCTCTCTCTGTCTCTCTCTGTGTGTGAGTGTGTGTGTGTGTGTGTGTGTGTGTGTGTGTGTGTGTATGTGTGTGTGTCTCTGTGTGTGTGTGTGTGTATTGTGAGTTGTGTGTGTGTGTGTGTGTGTGTGTGTGTGTGTGTGTGTGTGTGTGTGTGTGTTTGTGTGTGTGTTTGAGTGTTCCAGTGACCCTTAAACTGGCCCATAATCAGATCATTATGATGATGTCTCCATGGAGTCTGTGTCGCTGCAATGAGCTGATTAACAACGGCTTTAATTGTGTTTCAAAACAAGGTGCCCTCCCTCTACACACACACACACAGAGACAGAGAGAGAGACTCACACAGGCATACACACACACATACACACACAGACACACACACACATACACACAAAATAAATGAGGGAGGAAAAGAAGGAGGGAGAGACAGACACAGACAGAGGGTGGCATCGTCATGGCGCCATGACGGTTCACTGGCGCTGAAATGCCAATGTGCCAGTCTGGTGTCCATCTGCATTTATCAGACCACAGGGCACGCAACGTGCACAAGTACACACACACACACACACTCACACACACACACACACACACACACACACACACACACACATACACACACACACACTACTATGTCATGGCATTTTAGGTTCATATCCAAATTAATGAACTAAAGTCCTGAGCTCTTGTTTTATTGGAGCGGCTGCCATAGGACTCTGGGCATCCGTGCATATGTCAGTTCATCCCACTCACACCCTCTCATCCTTTCAGTTCCTCCGTCCATCTAGTCCTCGTCCTGTTAACATCATTAGGGACACAACTGAGGGACAAAACAGAGGTCGCATCAAGGACATGGCAGGGAACCGGGCAATCCCATAGTCCAAATGGCATTACACAATATTCGGTCCCGTCCAGGGCTGAGTTCCCTGCTTTAACTCTGTCATCTTAACCATCATTAAAACCCCATTGGAAACACTGATGAGAGCTACTTACGGAGCCCAATGCCCAGGGAGAATGTAAAGCTTCCGTGAAGAAGCACTTTTTTCTATTTCACATGCGCCTGAAAAGAGCCGTTCAGTAGTTAGCGACATTGTGAAGCTAACATTTTTGTCCTGAAGGGAGTATAACCTATATATGAGTGGGGGAGGTTTCCTGGAGACTTTAAATAATCCTCACTGCTCTCCTGAACTCTGTCCACACGGAGACAAGCAGCGCCGTCACGTGGCCCCTGGAGTTTAGCTCCACACTGATAAATAGTTGTCTCTGCTTATGGGGCGAAACACCACACAGCCTGACCTTTAAATCACACAAGTCATAAGAACGGAGTGATTCATGACCAGCCCCATGTACTCTGTCATTATTGCCATGAGAGAAAAAGCAGAGGGATGCCGTGGTTCTCTGAAAGAATGTCAGTCAGGTATTAAAGATGAAGACACTGTCATCATGAAATCATTCATAACATAACATGGCTCACGTAGTAGCTGCCTCTCGCTCTATCTCTCTCTCTCTCTCACACGCGCGCACACACACACACATACACACACACATACACACACATCACACACACACACACACACACACACACACACAAACATCACACAAACATCACACACACACACACACACACACACACACACACACACAAACATCACACACACACACACACACACACACACACACATATAACACACATAAATCAGTGTGAATGTTCTCATCCTCTTCCGCTTGTTCCAGTCATGTCGATGTGATTCCCGTGCCGCTGTCCTCGTCAGTGTGATGATAATGAGATAATGACAAATGCTCAGTGGCTCTCTAATCAGCGTTTCACCTTAAATCACGGATGTCCTTAATCCCCACTGTGATGGATGGAGCGGAAAGTTTGTTTGCTAGCTGCCCCCCCCCCCCCCAACCCCCGCCCCTGCCAACGACGAGGCCACCGATGTGACTGACCGCCCCCCTGTGTGCTTTGCGAAGCCAGGGATCATACCCTGGAACAACATGGCGGCCAGCTCCATCTGGCAGGCATCCGGCATGGTCCACTGGAACTCCGCACTCACACACATTCATCAGACCGGACACTGTAAAAAAAACAGGGTGTTGTTGGCCAACAAAAGACTATTTCAATACACTTGGGTGAAAATGAAACTGAACGAAGTTAGACTTAGTTCCTTAGTTCCTGTATGTGTCATATTGTAGTTTATATTAAATTATTTAATATTGTATATTAAATCAATCATGGTAAGTGTTAATGGTGCACATTTACTGTAAATAGAGGTTCCAAAGCACTTTTCAAGTTAGTATTTCAAATTCAGCCATTCAGCCAATGGCAAAGGTTGTTGAACATCCCATTCTGGTCTTTCTCACACACATGATCCTTTTGCTTGTGTGCTTTTAAGGTAGACAGACAAAATGGCAGTTACTGATTAATATCGTTCTAACTGAAGGCTTGACATTGATTGTTGGCAGTTAGCTATTGAGTACTCAGGTAATTGTGTTGTTTTACGATGCGAGTCATTGAGCCGGGCGGCTGTCTTTGAGGGCCCTTGGTGGTGATGACAGCGTCCGACGTCACAGGTCACCGAATATGCCACAGATGTCGCATGTCAGCGCTCAGATGGCGTGTAATGAAATAGACCAGTGTAACCTCGTGTACTTATTCACTTAAGGCCTCCCTGGAGTCCCCGAGTCCATAATGCCAAAGGATCAGTCAGACAAGGGGGGGGGGGGTTGGGTGGCGAGGGGTAAGAGGGGGGCAGGAGGGGGGCAGGAGGGTGGCGGCCAAGGAGCCGCTGAGAGATTGCACCACAAAGTAATCTGCACAAGTCATCTGACAGCCGGATAGAGGAACCCCTCCAGGGAGCTGTGGGTCTGTGTGTGTGTGTGAGAGAGAGAGTGTGAGTGTGTGTCTATGAGTGTGTGCATGTGTGTGTGTGTGTGTGTGTGTTCAAGTGTGTTTCTACAGTATGGCTGTATCTGTGTTTGCACTTACAGTAAGTAAAGACTGCATGGATGTGTGAGAAGCATGGTGTCTTTATATAAGTGGGTCTGTGTGTTTTGCTGTTAGTGTGTGAGTATGACTGAGTGTGTGTGTGTATCAGGTGGGACGAGGAGTGGTAGATTCTGCCTCCAGGGTGAGTTTACCATTCACTAATGAAGCCTTAAGGGCTACAGTGGCAGCCCAGCTGCAGGTTTATAGATCCCTGTATGGATCAGGGCTAATGGAGGGTTGAATGAAAAGACCTCAGGGCTGAAAAGTGAGGCACTTAGAGTCTACTTTAGCCAGCAGCCCCCAGGTCCAGCTCCAGCTACAGCTCAGACAAACAGGCAACCCCGACTCAAAGACACACATTCTCACGTCAATACAAAGTGACACACACACACACACACACACACACACACACACACACACACACACACACACACACACACACACACACATACACACACACACACACACATTGCCACACACACACACACACACATTGCCACACACACACACACAGGGTATTACTTGGAACATATGGTCACATACATATATGCACTCAAGTTCTCAATTATTTGGGTCACACACACACTCAGCCAATTTCCAGCTTACACCCCCAATAATTTGTGCGCTATGTTTTAGTTTCTGGGGAAAAAAACAATGAACTCTAGCAGTTGTCAAATTAGTTAAGCCAAGCGTTCACCCTTGCTACTTGTCTCTGTCTGTCTCTCTGTCTCTGTGTGTGTGTGTGTGTGTGTGTGTGTGTTTCTTTTGACAAAAGCATTATTGATGAAGCTGGAGCAGAGTAAATGCCTCTGCCCAGACTGGCTAATTGGACAATTAGTTTCCTCCAGAGGTGCAGTTTGGGTATTTGGTAGTTAATCATTTGTGCACTGCTAAAATTCTGATTGGATGATTGGATCTGTATACCTGCACTTTTCATTGGAGGAATCTAACGATTGAATTGTATTAGTTTGAATCATTGGTCTCTGGGAAAGTTAATTCCAACACACTCTCCATTGGGTGTATAGAAGCATTTATTGTAGCAAATAGCATTTAGGTTTCCCCATTTAATTAGTTGCTATTGTAGATAAATAGAACTGAATAGTGACTGTATACTGTGGTTGTAGACTGTGGTTCTGGAAGTAAAAATCCCATTCATGTTCTCCATTGAAAGAAATAGATATTATTTGATTATGATCCATCAAATCATAAGCATTCCATGTAGACTTACCACAAGCTATGAGATTGTAAAGTGATTGAACTAGATGCCACAGGTTTGTATATCATGTTATGTTTTATTTGCGATTTCACAGAGAAGTACTACACTACCCAATTTTTTTAAGTGTACAGTTGTAGGAGTTAAAAAACATTGGTAAAGGTATTGGTAGCAATGGTTGATGGCATGAGTAGTTTCCTCACTTTGAAAAAAAAAATTGTACAATCTTGTGCCTTTTTTTTGCGTTTTTCTGTTTGTTTTTTGCTCGCAATTAAATGTTTTATGGTCATGATTCACCCGGCAGCTGGTTGGTCTGAGGCCATGAGATATCAATGGAGAAAATGAAGGCTAAATGTATCATTCATCCCCCCGGGGCCATTGTGGAGGTGTGCAGTCACTGTTGAGCTTCTCTCACAATGGAAATAAAGGGGCTACACAACTGTATATTGAATAGGCTGAAATATAATAACACAAATGTAAATATGCTTATACAATATGTACAATTTTAAACAAAGAGTCTCTCTTTCTCTGATTATGTGTGTTGTAGTTGTCATCCACCAATTAAAGTATTCTCTTAAATGTTTCCGTTTGGCTTTGTAGTGGCAAAGCAGGGTCCAAGTCTCTGTGAGTCAGTGGTGTGTGTGTGTGTGTGTGTGTGTGTGTGTGTGTGTGTGTGTGTGTGTGTGTGTGTGTGTGTGTGTGTGTGTGTGTGTGTGTGTGTGTGTGTGTGTGTAAGTGTAGGAGTGTGAGTGGATTTGTGTCAGGTCTGTGCCAGAAGCTTTCAGAAGCCCCTATTGTGCCTCCCCTTTTGTTCAATTTGTTCTCTGATCTTAGGGGAGGCTAAATTCACTTTAGCCACTGCATTACCCTCATTTGAGACTTGGCCAGCGCGGGGCTGGGAACGAGATGACTGAGCAATGACACCTGTTGTGCACTCAATAAGGCGTACCGCGTCTGCACGGAGCGCGCTCAGGGGATGGATGCCTGCTGGAAAAGCATTGCCCAGTCTCCACACGCACACACACACTCACACACACCGTTCGAGCAGGCCGAAGCTTCGAGTGCCAGCCTAGGGTATCTCTGCATCCTGTGCCAACCTGTTTGTGCCCACAGTGCCAGGCTTGGTGCTATCCTCAGTGGCAGCTTGGTGTTCGATTGAGAACAGGGAACACAATTCAGATCATAACAACAGCAGAGCTATCAGCGTTTACAACAGATGGACACACATGGGTGACCGATAGAACAAGAGGATGGAAAAATAGGCGGAAGGGAGCTTTTTTTGGGTCATCTTGCTGCCTGTAATTAGGTGCATGTCTGCATCATGCGTCATTATGGAGAGGCCCCTGTGAAGTGATGTGTGCATTCTTTAAGAATACTGTGTTTGTTTTCATGCTTGAGTCTGGTGAGGTAATCGCAATGTGACTGTTCAACACTAATGAATTGGAAGAATCATTAGAGAAGAAGGCCAGCCCTCGTTTTGCACTCTGTTGTGTAAGAGCCCATGGCGCTGTGTGTGTGTGTGTGTGTGTGTGTGTGTGTGTGTGTGTGTCTGTGGGAGTGTGTTTGTTTTTTTTACTTTTTAGCTTGGAATCAGGCATCGGGCCCTTTGTGCTCTGCCCATTGTGGTGCGTCGGCATGGAAACGATGCGTTGTGACACCTGGCCCACATGCGCCGGGCCCTCTGAAATGGACCTCATCAGCACCAATCAGATCAGCTCCCTTAAACATCAGCACCAATCAGGTCAGCTCTCCCGCAGACATGACCGACGCCACGGAAACAGGCGACCTAGTTGGGTTCTTAAAGGAACAGACCCCGCTTTGAACCCCCCTAAATCCCTCCAAACGAAAAACACAAATTTAGATAGTCAGTAACAACGAATTTTAAAAACCATCCCAGGCACCTGTCTTTTTGATGTATGTCATCGGAGAGGCATATTTTTGTCATGTTTTCGGTGAACAGGATTTGCTCTATCCAACCGCTTCGCTGTGGGTGAATTTGGTGGCATTTTGGAATGAGTGTGTTCCTGTGTGTCTATCGGTGTGGTGTTTGTGTGTGTGTGTGTGTGTGTGTGTGTGTGTGTGTGTGTGTGTGTGTTTTGTGGCATTTATGTGAGTGGATCTGTGTGTGTATTCTGTGGCATTTTTGTGACCATGTGAACTTTTTTGTGCAAATCGTTCTCTCTGTGTGTGTGTGTGTGTGTGTGTGTGTGTGTGTGTGTGTGTTTGTGTGTGTTTTGTGTGTGCTTGTGTGTGTGTGTGTGCGTGTGTGTGTAAGACAAAAATACACTGGGAATACTGAAAGCTAATGGCATACACACACACACAAACTCACACACACTCTCTCGCTGTCTCTCTCACTCTGTGTGTGCGTGTGTGTGTGTGTGTGTGTGCGTGTGTGTGTGTGTGTGTGTGTGTGTCTGCTTGTGTGTGGGTTTGACATTTTCCGAGAGCTGACCTTGAGGGAAACCTTGAGAGTGTGCTGTGACACACACATGGGTGCTCCTCCATCGTATGTGACAGGGTGTTTGTGAGATGCCAGATGAGGACTGGCGGTGCCTCCCCCTGGCATTCCTCCTCCTCCATGTCACCTGTTTCTTCTTCTCCTCTCTCTCTCTCTCTCCGTCTCTGTCTTTCTCTCTATCTTTCTCTGATTTCTTTTCTTCACCGAGGACTTGGAAGTTATTAAAAGCTGAGTCTCTAAATCCCAACCCACAGCATCAGACACAAACGCGACTTGTGAAAA
>NW_027468870.1:16321468-16323968 GCF_046254945.1 Alosa pseudoharengus | reverse complement strand
TGTTGTTGGAGGTGGTGGTGGTGGTGGTGTGTGTATGTGCGTGCGTGCGTGTGTGTGTGCGCGTGTGTGTGTGTGTGCGTGCATGGGGGTTAGTAACTGTAAGCTCCTGTATGCATGTCCATATGCTGGTGATTTGTTAATGATGTATAATTACCTTTCCCTCAATGACTGGCACTTTATGGCACACACTGCCACTTTATGGTTGAAATGGTTTCAAGTAATAAGTGGCATTCTGTACAGTGTGGAAAGTTGTATGATTGTGTGTATCTATGTGTGTCTGTGTTTGTGTGTGTGTGTGTTGTGTGTAACCATCCTCTTTTGAATTTATGTCGTATACTCACAGAAACCAACACATGAAAATGCTCTCCATCACCCTTGTTCAAACAGCGCCGCAGCTCCAGCATTTCCATCTTTTATGATCGCTGGGATAAATGTGGCACTTCTGCTCTTAAATCATACCTCTTTCTATTAAACATTGAAGTCGAGATGAGATCCAATACATTTCACATTCACAAACAGGCCACCTGTGTCTTAAATTTAGCCACATCATCAGTAAATCAATATCTCTCGCTCGGGTGAACACAAACATGCTCAGGAAGTCCATAATCCTCACTCAACCACATTGTTCCTAAATCAACATGGCTCTATTCAAGAGTGAATAGGCCCAGGAATGTGACAGTGTTCATATAGTCCTGCAAAAGTGGTCTCCATGCCGGTTGGAGAAATAGATTCCTCTTTAGGTCTAGTACCCACAGCTGTTTGATGGAGACCTTGGTAGTCTCCTTAACATCTAATGCAGTTAGGTGCATCCCAGACTTGGGAGGTTGTTTCCAGTCGTTGTTAGTATTGGAGATCTTACACAATGAACTCAGCTATCTTGATTGTATTGTTCTCTTTTTTTCCCCCCAAAGCATTCTGGTCTTTGCGGTCCAACTCATGCGCCAGAGAACACTGAGAGCATTCAGGCTTCAAAGGACGACTGGCAGATGCAGCGTTAGCTGTCAAAAAAAAAAAAAAAAAAAACGGCATTTTTCTGCCGTGAGTCAGGTTGTGGCTTTGATGTGGCCCCTAAGGCGGGGACACGGAGAATGCGTTGCATTAGTGTGTTAATAGCCTGCTAACTCGTTTTATTCAGCTCACTCTCAGGCGGAGATTACGCCCATCTGGTCAGCGCTAAGTGATTGATTACATTTAAAGCGCCCTGTTTGTTTTGCAGACCAGTCGCGTCCAACTGAGAGGCCTTCCAACAAGCCTGATGGTTTACTATCAGCCATGTGTGTGTGTGTGTGTGTGTGTGTATGTGTGTCTGTGTGTCTGTGTGTGTGTGTGTGTGTGTGTGTGTGTGTGTGTGTGTATGAGACAGAGACAGAGAGAGAGTGAGTGTGTGTGTGTGTCTAAATGTGCATCTGTTCAATACTGGCATCACAAATAACATGTTGTCAGAATTGTCCCTGGTAACAGACCATAACAAACCATATGTTTGGAGAGTTCATTTAACTTCATGAACTCTTTGATATGATATGCGGTCGGTTTTAAATAAATGCTCTACTGTAATGATGTTGACTTCTGTGTGTGTGTGTGTGTGTGTGTGTGTGTGTGTGTGTGTGTGTGTGTGTGTGTGTATGCACGTAGTGTATGATTGTGACAGTAGTACACATTGGGTGCATGTGTGTATCTGTATTCATGTGAATGTCTGTGGTTAATGTTGGATATGATCCATATTGCTGGGGACTTCTGTATATATGTGTGTGTGTGTGTGTGTGTGTGTGTGTGTGTGTGTGTGTGTGTGTGTGTGTGTGTGCTTACACATTGCGAGCTGGGATTCGAGTTCAAACGTCTTGCTTGACACTGAGACACTGCAGACACGGCTGACGGAGAGGTGGGGGGCTCATCTGGACGCCATGTCTGGTGCTGGTGTGACGGCGCGTCTCGGAGCGTTTCATCTCCCGAGAGCAGAGCTGCTGTCACTCAGCGCCCCTTAAACACACACATAAACACACACGCACACACACACACACAGACACGCGCCAGGCCAAGATTTATCCTGGCAGCCACTGCGAGTGGGACACTAACGGTTATAAATTATATACTGATAAACCTTATAAAATAAAGCAATCACTCACCCTGCTAAACTGTGGTGGGATCGTACTTTGCCCTTTTGATGCATTCATCCCCAACATCATCTTCTCCTTTTACTCTTTCTGTGTCTAATATACTTTCACTCTGTCTTTGTCTTTTAGCCTAGAGCAGTGAGATTTTTATTGTGTTTGTAAGAAAGGCATTTTCTATAAATGTCAGAAATGTCCTGCATTGCACTGCACAGAGCAGCAGGTCTGAAATCCCCTTTGGCTGGAGACATGGGCGAAACCTGAAGTCTGAAATGAATATGTTAAAATTATGATATTAGAACTCATTGACCTCTCCCCGTCTATCTGTCTGTCTCTCTCTCTTTCTCTCTCTTTTTCTCTGTCTGTCTCTCTCTCTCTCTTTTTCTCTCTTT
>NW_027468870.1:16303968-16316468 GCF_046254945.1 Alosa pseudoharengus | reverse complement strand
CAATAACAGCTCACATCAGGCCCACCCCTTGCATTTTGGCCCAGAGCCAGGATTTTGTGAGCCATCAGAAGTTAATCGAAGTTGCCTACACGAAATTGCGGCGGATGCCGGTCGTGACAATAGTGCAAAAGTAACACCAATGTAGAAGCTTCAAAAATACAATATTGCAAGTAGGCTAGCATATGTCAGCAACATGTTGAAGTTCGTTGAGTTTGAATGAGAATGTAAGCAAGTAATACGAGGGACAGTGAGCAGGTGGTGGAGCCTTGCGGCTACATGATAAGAACTCAGTGGTGGAGCAGGTATAGGCTATGTGTGACATGCCATGCTGACGATGATGATTATGATGACTTATCAATTCCAATAATGTAATGATGTGGTTATGATAACGTAAGGCCGTGCTGTGATTATAATAACAAACAGCGTAACTTAAATGTTCTAAATGAATGATTTGCTACCCCGGACAGCAAAAGTGTCAAATCGATGTTAATTGTTGGTCAGATTGATCAGTTTCCGTCAGACGCCCAAAATTCAACATCGATGGCATGAGTGGTGGTTGGTCTCTCAAAGTAGAGCGTCGAAAGGGTTCTATCTTGGAAGGGTAAAGATGGACTAAAAGACTGTAGACTGACGGAAATGTAGGCTACAAAACATTGTCATATTCATGCACAAGCCATACAGTATACAGTAACCTACAGTGGGCAGTGCTTCGACTTGGCCAGCTTCACTCGCGGTCCGCGCGTGGGATCACGCGGTATCACGCGACTTTAATTTGTATTTTCCCAGTGAGACGCTGCAACAACCCAAACAACCGGTAGATGGCTCAAGTGAGCAGGGTGTCTCATAAAAAGAAATGGAGCCTGGAAAACCCTACACAGACTTCACTACAGTCTTTAGCAGACTGGTTTAGAAATAATTTAATAGCCAGAAATATGCCTGCCCTGCCTTAATAAAGAAATATTTGGTTAACTGCGAGTGAATCCCGTTTGCAGCCGTAGAAGAAACGCAGGACAAATTAAACATTCTGGTTTTCTCCGAGTGCAACGATGATAGACAGACATCATTTGGACAAAATATAGAGCATATTAACCTCCGTTGCTCAGCCAAATGCCTTCCTGTTACGTCCTGTTATCATGGAGTTACAGGCGATGCTTGTTTTTTGTTGCTCATTCTAGCAGTTTAGCTAACTTCGTGTGACACTACCGTTAGCCAAGAACTGATCAAGTGAAGTGAGCTGACCTGAAGCTGCGCAGCGCTGAAGGCAATATGTAAAGTGTTGAAGGCGGGGCAGACGTAAGAAAATAGACCTTGCAAAATGCAAACATGCGTGCAATAAATGCATAAAACTGCATATAGGCCTATGCCATGTAAAAACGTGACATTATTGCGAATTAAATTGAGTTTAGTTTTGCCGTGTTTTGAAATCCTATGCAGCTTTCAATAGTGAGGAAGCAATTTTGCATTGTAGGCATAACTAACATGCAATAACGCCACCAACCAAAACTAGGCTAATCATGATTGTCAAAATGTAAATTAAATGTAACATTATTGTGCATCAAATTAAAATGTTCTCTTTTGCAAACGTAGGCATAGTAACAGAATAATTTAATAATGTTACAAAGATACTACATCAATCCATATGTTTCATTAGGCTAGGCTATTTGTTTTGCCTTATTCTTGATTCATTTAGGCTAGGCCTTTTTATTCAGGGGCCGTATTCACAAAGAATTTTAAGGCTAAAAGTAGGCTAGCTCCTAACTCCTAAAAATAATGGGCGTGTCACTCCTAACTTTAGGACTCCTAATTTTTTTCACAAAAAGTAATTCACGAAGCATTTTAGACCTAAAAGTAGCACCTAAAAGTCTGGGACAGCTTAAAATAATTCGAGAGGACTCCTAACTCACTAAGACCTATTCATAAACAGCTTTTTGTGGCATTTTACGCTGCGATGTTTTGAAATGCGCTATGCGGCAACAGGAGCTTCCAATCGCGAGGGAACAATTTTGCATTCATAAAAGGAATGCAATAACGCCACCAACAACAACCAAAACTACTCATTGTTAACATGTAAATTAAATGTAACATTTCATTGTGAATCAAATTAAAATGTTCTCTTTGCAAACGTAGCCTAGGCATATGGTGACAGATTAATTTAATAATGTTGCAAAGGTACTGCATCAATCCATAGGCCTATGTTTCATTAGGCTACTAGGCTATTTGTTTTGCCTTACTCTTTATTCATTTAGGCTAGGCCTTTTTATTCAGTTATTAATCATCTTCCGTCCTTCTCACTACTTGTGTAGCGCACGCATTCTCCGACCTGTCACCTGTCACTCATAATCGGAAGGGAGGTGTTTGGAATCATTCCCGCGTTACAATCGTCAGCCAATCAAGGTGGTCACTTCAGTCAAGCTCGTGCATGAGTAATGGCGTCATCTATAGCAACGAAGACTCACTCCTAGTTTAGGAGTTGTCTGAAAGGCTTTGTGAATAACTTTTAAGAGAAAACTCCAAGCTAAAATCTTTTAGTGCGATTTAGGAGTAGCCTACGGAGCCCGGGAGAGCTCACTTTTAAGTGATATTTTTTCTGGTCGTGATAATTTGTGAGCACGTTTTCCTTTAATTGAGCGCTCGAAATAATAAAACGTGACCCCGTTGTAGGCCTAAATTGAGCTCTCGAAATATGTATTTCGTGCTCACATTTAGTAATTCCCGACATTTTCTCACCGCTCGCTGTGCTGTGGTGGCAACTTTGTGTTACCTTGGCATGGACTAGGCCTACAGCTGTCTGCGACAGTTCATATTGGTAATGTGATGATAACCGTAGGCAGCTAATTAAAGCCTTTAGGTGGTCAGGATGGTTTATAGCTGAATTCTAATCTTTGTAGCAGGGGCACCTGTGGTGTCAACCGCCAGCTATAGAGACCCATAATGGGGAAATTCTACTAGGCTACATAGGCTACTCGGGCTCTGTTGTAATGACCGGTTTCCACTACCTCTTGGGTTGTTGACTAAAGCCTACGTTGACTGTGAGGTCTAGAAGGCAATCGAAGCACACACAGCGACAAGCTCCCAAACAATTACAACACGTAGACCTACTGCTGTTGGTACAAAGGCTACTGCGTATTAGTAGTAGCCTAATACCCACCCACAATACAAGAAGGTTCCCTCTAGCGCCCGATGGGCCTCACCATATAACCCACCCGCACACCGATATGATGCACACAACGAGGTAAGCTTTGATACGGACTATGAAACGGGAGACATAAACAGTGGCGTTCACGATGCTCAGCTTCTCAGGCTATGTAGCCCAGCTCACACCGTTCGCGATAAACACCACAGCTCTGCATAAACTTGGACCTTAACAAACACTCAACTTCGGCAAACATTCAGCTGGACGAAGATGGCAAGGGGCTTGTGCAAACACACACACTGCTGCTCTCCCACCTATTCATGGGTTTCATCAGGTCCCTTTCCACAGGTGTATACAATCATGCAACTTGATTATGAATGCAGACTGCATGGTGCTTGATTAATACACCTGTGTAAAGGGACCTGATGAAACCCATGAATAGCCTACCTAACAGGGCTATATCCAGGTGCACTGCAATCAATGAGATTCCCCCTACGTCACTACAAGCGACACACCTCCCGTCGTCAATCCCGGGGATACCCCTTGACGCCACACTACGTTTTTGTGCACACAGTTTAATTTCTTCGAGCCCACGTTTTAATTATTCGTGGGTGCGTTTTAGTAGATCGAGATCTCGAATATACTATAACGTGCTCATGTTTACATGTGTCAAGACAATATTGAGTGCACGTTTTACAAATTGTGGCCACGTTTAAGTAGATCGTGCACACAATGTTCTATAACCATGTTCACAAATTGTGCGCTCGTTTTAATAAATCGTGCCCTCGTTTGAGTAAATCGGGCGCTCGTTTTAGTAAATAGTGCACTCGTTTAATAAATTGTGCCCTCGTTTTACTATGCTCATACTATAGTAAAACGAGAGCACAGTATAGTAAATTGTGCACACGATTTAGTAAACAAAGCGCACAATTTAGTAAAACGAGTGCACAATTTAGTTAAAGGAGAGCACAAAACGAGCGCACATTCTCTCAACATGCAAAACATTTTGCGATGACCCCTCTAGGGCTCCGTAGTAGCCTACTCCTAGTGGTAAGATAAAAGCCTTTCTGAATAGCCTACGGCCCCAGTTATTCATCATCTTCCGTCCTTGTGTAGCGCACGCATTCTGAGACCCATCACCTGTCACTCATTATCGTAAGGGAGGTGTTTGGAATCATGCCGCGTTACAATCATCAGCCAATCAAGGTGGTCACGCTTGCCCATTTACACAAATTAATGGTCGAATATTACTGATGATCATTGTTATTTAAGAACATGCAGTGTGCGTAGGGCACCAAAAACATCTTAACTCATCACATGACAAACTGTATAGGCCTATCAAAACTGAATCCAATGGTATATAAAGTGTTCATCATTCCACCAAGCAAATGTTTTGCATTGTCTCTAACATTGGGCTAATTTGTAATTACATCCCAAAATAACACACTTTCCATATGATTCAAAAGTTGGTCAAAGCATGCACAGATCAACTGTGCCTTGGGCAACATCACACATGTAGAAGAGGAATATAAGGCAAATTCTTCAGATGATAAAACAATTGGTCATGAATCAAATATTTATTTCAGTACAGATATTTTTACAAATTGCTAAGCCATCAAAAGAAATCAGAAATAGAATAGATTCTTATATTGTCAGACTCAGCAAAAGATTTGTCAGAAAATATATTTATCTTGGTATGCTTTCTGTGGTCAGACACATGCAAAACCTAGACACAGTATTCAATATTCCATAGAATTAGCAAGTGTTATCACATCATGTGATTCCAGCAGGGGCGGACTGGGACCAAAAATCGGCCCTGGCATACTTGGCCCAAGCGGCCCTCAAATTGGTCGGGCACACCTAATTAAATACAAAATCTTTGCATTACCCTTGAATATGCATATATTTTCAACTGCCATGGAGCACTGAAAGTGATAGGCCTCATTGGCTATCACTCTGTCTGATCAGAGGTAGCCATGGAGCACATGATCTCCATATTCAAGTAGCCTAGGCTATACAAGCAATTATTAAAGGAGAGTTTTATCATTTAAACTATACAAGGCTCAACTGACAAAGGGGATAAAGAGTTCAATCTAGAGAACTGCAGTACGTATCACATTTCCAGATAGTTGAATAGAGTTGAAATGAACAACTGATGTTGTAAGATTTACTAATTTAATCATTTAATCTGAACTGTAGACCCGAACGAGTCATCTGTTGACCTTGGGACACCTCAGCTGGACGAGGGGGGCGGTAGGAGCCCATCTCCGCTGCATGTTGATGAAGATGGTGATAAAGAGTTCAACCTAGAGGACTGCAGTACGTATCACATTTCCAGATGGTTAAATAGAGTTGAAATGGACAGCTAATGTTGTAAGATATTCTAATTCCAATCATCATTTTATCATCATCTCCACAGACCCAAAAAAGTCATCTGTTGACTACGGGACACCTCTGCTGGACGAGGGGGACGGTAAGAGCTCATCCCTGCTGCATGGTGGTGGAGACGGAGTGAGACCTGGGCCTCGTCTGAAACTGGACTGGCACAAATACCAGCCTACAGTCGGGAAGCCCACAGCACAGGCTGGTGCATGGCGCACGGCTGACACCCCTGAGGAGATAGACGTGATGGAGGAAGAGAGGGTGAAAATCCTGAGTGGTTTTTTGAGAGGAGGGGCAATACTACCCAGAATGCAACCACAGAGGCCACATTGACAACTGAGGAAGAGAATCTCACACCACAGTCAGCTGTGTGGCACACTAAAATCCCTGAAGAGAGAGACGAAGAGAAAAGGAAAATTCTGCACGGATTTGTCAAGAGAAGGGGCCTTACTGCATGTAGGCCAAGGAGGGAATTCAATACACAATTAAATAGATAGCCTACATAGCATTGTATTAATATTTGTATTAATTGATAATAAATGTCTTTCATTTTAAGGCATCCTGTTCTTATTGTTGTCTTATCTGATATTACTGTACATTTGAGTTAAGAGACTGTACCAAGCAATCAAATACAGTGCCTTCCCCAAAAGTCATCTTCTGGTAGTTTATCTTAGGCTCACAATGAAAACAATGAGAAAAAAATCCAAACTGAATGGAAACTTCCTCAACTAAGAATCACGTCAAAGCCAACAGGTAAGA
The DNA here is from genome assembly GCF_046254945.1 of Alosa pseudoharengus. Classification (NCBI taxonomy): domain Eukaryota; kingdom Metazoa; phylum Chordata; class Actinopteri; order Clupeiformes; family Clupeidae; genus Alosa; species Alosa pseudoharengus. The sequence continues at coordinate 16,310,194 of NW_027468870.1, read as the reverse complement.
AAAATGAAGCTCGGCGAACTTTTCAGCTGCCGTTTTCTGGTCCAAAAGAAGAAGCACAGGAATGAGAGGGTTGACACCAGCAAGAAGAAGAAAAGAAAGGAGACTAAGCGCCTCAAGAAGGAGATGGCAGACAGGAGGAGAAAGGAGGCCCTTGAGATGGACATCTCCAAGGTGCAGAGTGTGGAGACCAGAGTCCTGCAACGGGTCGAGTACCCGACGGGTACCCGCATAAAAGTTGCTAAAACGAGTGGATTGTGACATTTCTAAAATCCACGGACGGGGATGCGGGCGGATAATGAACTCCTTGCGGGCGGGTAGCGGATGAGAACCAAAACATAAATAAATGAAATACATGAAAAATATGTGCAATATTTGTATGCCTAGATTACATTACCACATCACAAATATGTGTGACCTTTGACCATCACGTCACGACTGCAACTTTGATTTCTTCGATGCATCTCGTAGTTCGACCATTGACAGCATAGGCATACATGTAGGCCTACATATAGGCTACCTATTGTTTGTGATCGACAGGCTCAAGTTGTATTTTTTCTTGTAATAGTTTTTTTCTTGTAACATTAATAGGTTTACAGTATTTGTGTAATGCTCTGATGCAGAAAACGTTGGGCTATGGTTCGTTATTGTAAGATTTAGCCCTAATGCAAAATGTAAAAACAAAATGCATGAGTTATCAGATGCCAAAAGTAGGCTACTTGAATCACGCAAAAGAAAAGACACTTTAGGTTATATTGTTTATTAGCTTAAGATTTAGATTGAATGCGATATACTCAAATCAAATGTGAAAGTTGACAGGGGCCAGTTAAATGATTGTGTTTGGCTATTTTTGTAGCCCTATACTTGCTCCAATAGCGTGAAAGAAAGAGCCCGTTAGAGAACCTATTGTGATGTTGAGAGGTGCGAGATAAAAAGAAAGTCCTTTAATTGGGATGATTTTAGCTTGTGTGAGTACCCGGTCGGGTAACGGGCCAAATATTAACGGGTCTGGGCGGGTGTGGGCGGGTCACCAAAAATGGACCCGTACAGGACTCTGGTGGAGAGAGTGTCTCTAGATAAAGTGAAGTTCACTTACCCCTGTTGCAATTAAAATAAATCAGCGAGAAAAAAAAAAGTGCGACCAATCTTTGATTTTCTGTAAGTTTCCTGGATCACGCACCCACAAGGAAACAAACTGGAGAGAACGGTGTTTGCAAAAAAAAAGACTTTTATGAGGTGAAGTCTTATTAGACACTTCCAAGCGAACAGGTGAAAATAATGAAGCTCGGCGAACTTTTCAGCTGCTGTCTACCGGTCCGTAAGAAGAAGCACAGGAATGAGAGGGTTGACACCAGCAAGAAGAAGAAAAGAAAGGAGGCTAAGCACCTCAAGAAGGAGATGGCAGACAGGAGGAGAAAGGAGGCCCTTGAGATGGACATCTCCAAGGTGCAGAGTGTGGAGACTGTAGTAGTATCTCTGGATGAGGTGAAGGATGGGCCTGCAGAGAGACTTGAAGGTGAAAATGCAGTGCTCGCTATCCACCATGCTAAGATGGCTAATGCTAGGCCTGTGTCTCGCCCAAGAGCTGAGAAAGAGAACATCAGTGAGCCTGATCAAGAGACCAGCAAAGAGGACTGCAGTACAGTAGTATCACATTTTCAGATAGTTGAATAGCCTAAAAGAATCAAAATGAACACCTACATTTTTTAGTTGTCAGACTCTTTAAAATCAATTTAAATCATCATTGGAATCCACTATCTTGAAATCTCCTGGCTTCTTCTTCTTCGTATAGGGTAGAGTGGGGGAAAACGCCCCCCTTAAGGAATATGTGATATTACTGTGAAACAAAAAGCTAAATATATGTAGAATTGCTAACAAGCGCTTACCCATACTTCAGATACTTTTTCTAAACTCTTAACACAGACTCACACCTACAAAACACAACTGGCCAAATGGATAATTTTCTTCTCAAAAACACATTTTGTTAAATATACTACTAACACATCTTTCTCTGCACACACTAACTTTACCAAAACACTGGAAATCTGACTCAAAATGAAATTATTCTGTCAAAGAATAACACTTGTTTTCACTTCACAAGGTACATGCAGTCAATCAAAGTACACCAGGTTTCAAAATACTGGCTATTGTTGACATTACAAAAACGGCATAGACTTTTATGTTTCAGTTTTAAAGGTATTTGCATGTCATTTTTACACTAAATTTCTTGGTTGGGAACTGTATGTCCACATGTTATGTTCACATTCAAAAGCATTCCAGTAAAAAGCAAATCAGTTTTTTTTCCTTTACTGTTTACTACAGTAGAAATACTGTTTACAGTATGATAGAACAGAAACAGTTTTGCAGTATTGCAATGCTTACAGTGAACAAAATATCCATGAAACACACAAGCATTCTGAACAAAAAACCAACAGCAAAAAGCCCAGATAAAAAGGGGGAGCTAAAAAAAAGCACAAAATTACTGTATCTAATCTCTGCGATCTTCAGGGTTACAGTAGGCCACATGTTTTCATCAACATCACATTGATTACATGGTCAATGATAGTGGCACAAATTTCATCACTGACAACAGTTCTTGCAGCCAAATGGAATGCCACCACCACGCATTCTTACACCTCTACCTTGCCCTCTCCTTGGGCCTGCTCTTCTCCCTGGCCCTGCTCCTCTCACTGCTCCTGCACCTCTTACTGGGCCTGCTCTTCTCCCTGGGCCCCTTGCTCTTATTCTTCCTTGTCTAGACATTACAGTGTTTGTCTTTTTCTGTTTCTAAAACAAAATAACCCCTGCCACTGAGTCTAAGTCAGACTGGAATCAGCTGTGGCTGTAGCAATTTACCCAACATAAATCAGTTGTGTGTCAATTATTGAATTGTTTGTTTATTATCAGCTGAGATATATTGTTTTTGAACTGATATCATTGTAGAAGCAGAGGTTTTTATACTGTATCTAAGGTTTGGAATATTGTTTTTACTATTGTGGGATGTGTGTAGGGCTGGGACAACGCGTCGACGTAATCGATGATGTCGACGCAAAAAATACGTCGACGCAAAATATGAGAGTCGATTCTTCAAGCATAATGTGTGCTGCTAAATATTTTTAATTTTACACCTTCAGTGTTTTCCATACATTGACTAATCTGTGACTGGGCACCACGAAATCAAAACCGGCCACCACACATTGATGTTCTATGTTGTAGGCCTACTATTTAAATTAAAGATAAGATAAAATAATTTCATTGAGCTGCACTTTTTACTCACACAGCCTTTCCTCGCCCCGCCCGCTCTCTCTCGTAACGAGCCCGCTGCTCCTCCTCATAGACGCTCCTCCTCTGCATGTGCATTTAACAAAATATTCACGATTGTTGTTGCCACATAGAAGCACTGCATAGAACACAGTGGGCTAAATTGCTATTAAATCCGCATCGTGTATCTCAAAGCTAACGTTAGAATACTGTTTGGATGTCAAGTTTAGCATGCTTACTGCTTGCTGCTTGTATTCGTTACTCATGCAGGGCTCATTTTATTGACTCTGAATGTTTGCAAAATTCCGATGTAAATGGAAAAGTGTTTTCCAAGACTCAAAAGTGCTTGTCCAAAGGAGAAGAACAAACCGTTATTTGAACTAACTACGTTATGAATTGCATCCACACATCAGCAGCCTTTTAACTGTGTTAAACGTCTTAAAATGACTCAATTAGACATACACTACTGAACTTTATTGAATGCTACCTCTGACTGAGAATGCATTACTTGTATAGTCTTTTATTTTGGAATCTTAAGAGCAATAAACATATATTGCAATGTTAAAGAATTCATGTTTTTTCATTCAGATATAATTTAAAGAATTCATGTTTTTTCATTCAGATGTATAAGTTGCTATTAGTGAATTTATGGGGAGATAATCGATAATCGAATCGAAATCAAATCGAAATCGACTGAAAAAATGAATCAGATTAATCTAAAAAGTTAAATTTAATCTAAAAAGTTAGATTAATCGATGCATCGAAAAAATAATCGCTAGATTAATCGTTTAAAAAATAAACGATCGTTTATCCCAGCCCATCGTTTATCCCAGCCCTAGATGTGTGTTAACATTCGTAAATACTGCAAAAACAATCCATAATTTTGTTGGGAGGTATAGCTTGTCTGTTAAGAAAATGTAAGCATTGTGGAAATGTGTTCACTGACTTCATATTGTGTGCAAACGACATGAAATGTGTAAATGGTATGGCCACAAAAGACCGATGCTGTGCTAATTGTATTTAGAGTTTTGAAAATGTGACAACTGGTTGGACAAACGCTTGTTAGCGACTGAAAAAAACTGTAAATGTTGCAGTGCGACGTTGATTCAATGATTTTAACGTTGACAAAGTAATGTTGATTTTAACATAGATTCAATGACTAATTAACATAGATTCAATGAGCAGCACCAACTGAAAGCATTGAATTGCATACAATTAGGCTTTCTCTCAGCTTTCATGCTTGTGTCACAACTTCAGAACGGCTTGACGCACATGCTTCAAATTTGGTGTGAACATTTGTATGGGCTCAATGATGAAGTCAAACGTCAAGGTCAAACCCACCTTGAGTGTGATATCTCAAGAATGCCTGACACACAAGTTTTTTTGGTACAAGGGTTTGTATGAACTCAAAGATTAAGTGGTTCAATGTTGTTTTTTTTCAGGAATCTCCCCACCAACATTAACCCAGCAGCTTTCCATCCACTATTGTAATTCCTCTGGCATTACATTTCTAGTTTAATCTCTGAGTCTCGAAGCTCAAGTCTGAGTCAAGTCTGAAGCCTTTTGAGTGGAGTCACAAATCAAGTCTGAAGTCACTGTTTTTGCAACTTGACTTGAGTCCGAGTGTCAGACTTGAGTCCCCATTTCTGCACAGCCCTGAATGAGTCACCTGTTGACCACGGGACACCTCAGCTGGACAAGGGGGATGGTAGGAGCCCATCTCCGCTGCATGTTGATGGAGATGGTGATGAAGAGTTCAGCAAAAATTCACATTATCAGATGGTTGAATAGAGTTGAAATGGACACCTACATTTTAAAGTTGTCAAATTTACTAATTACAGTCATCATTTCATCGCTCTCCACAGTCCACTGTTGACCACGGGACACCTCAGCTTGATGAGGAGGGCGGTAAAACCTCCTCCCTGCTGCATGGTGATGGAGACAGAGCGAGACCTGTCCCTCAGATGAAATTGGACTGGCACAAATACCAGCCTAGAGTAGGGAGGCCCACAGGCTGGTGTGTGGCGCACGGCTGACACCCCTGAGAAGATAGACGTGATGGAGGAAGAGAGGAGGACAATCCTGCACAGATTTTTCAAGAGGAGGGGCCTCACTCCAACCACGAAAGCCAAAGAGGGAATTCAATAAATAATTGCAGATAGCTTACATAACATTGCATTAGCAAATGTATTAATAACAAATGACATTTTATTGATTTAGAAAAGCATTGTGTTGTTCCTCTCTTATCTCATCTATTTAGGGATGGTACCAAGCAATCAGAGTTCCATTATCAGCATCATAGTTGGCCCCACAAGGCTTCCGTTTTAACATTCCATATGTTATCTTAATGCAGAGGAAGTAGATTGGGGCCCAAATAGAACGTTTAAGCATTGTTTTTGTTTTTATTGTTGAATGGGTCTATACAGCACCCTCCACAGGTTTTGGCACCCAATGCCACCACAAAGGCAATATTACTTTTATACAACAGTTCTACGACCAATCAATCGAGTTTGTAGTCTTAATTATAAGAAGTCTATAGCCTTCTTCCTTGTACCTTAGTGAAACAGGAAGTAATGGATTACTATTTGAAAGTTCACAGACACTGATTAACTTAAAGAAGTTGGATATAAATGGAAAATGGTGAAGTTACATTCTGTTCATAAGATTTTCTAGGGGTGCCAAGAATTGTGGAAAAATATTTATTTCTTTATGAGGTCATTTGTTGTCTAAGAATAAATTTGCTTCCCTTCAAGGTTGTATTTTGTTTTTCTTATTTGTATTCATTGTGAGACCTAGGCAAATTGGCAAAAAAATTTTTTTCTTATCCTTATATTACTCAACTTTACTAGGGTTGCAAACAACTATGGAATGAGCTGTGCATGCAGTGTGTGTGCGGTGTTACAAAAGGAAACCAGTTCCTCTGAGATCGGGAGTTTAACGGGCACACTGGGTCTGTAATGGACAGTTC
>NW_027468870.1:16283968-16293968 GCF_046254945.1 Alosa pseudoharengus | reverse complement strand
CTCAGTAAATAACAGGCTTTTTACACAAGACACAGTGAATCCTCCAGGCAATGGATGGGACGGGTGGTGGGGGTGGTGGTGGTGGGGGGCAGGGGGTGATGGTGGGACGGGTGGTGGTGTTTGTTGGGCCTGCTGAAGCTTGAGTTTATTACTGATCTAAGCGCCGGGGCTGTCCTCAAGAGTGCAGCTGAGAAAATCAGCTCTGACTGGGGCCAACGTGAAATCGTACAAGCATATACACATACACGCACACACACACACACACACACACACACACACACACACACACACACACACACACACACACACACACATACACACACACACACACACACACACACACACACACATACACACACACACACACACATACACACACAAACACACACGCTTATATAAACGTAACCACACATTGTTGCAAACACACCACACAGACTCCCACTCTCAAAATATTAATGCAAACATTTTCACAGGTGCTTAGACACATACTGAGATTTCCTCACCCTGTTTGGAGCGTGTAGTTTTTTTTTTCTATGGTTAACAAACAGATGTTTCTCAGGAGTTTTCGGTGATTTCCTGTTGGATTTGTCAGGGAACCTGGTATCGTACCCAGACTATTGGAATAAAAAAAAATGGGAGTCTGAGGAAACGAATGACTTGACATTTCTAAAAAGTGATGAATTTGTGATGCGTCTCTTACTGGAATACTACCCAACAGCATCTGCCAAATAAATTTCCCCCTGATCGGGCTGCGTCATTGGCTGGTACCGCTCCATGCGTCTTTGATTTTCTCTGAAACGCACCGCACTAAATTTGCCTCATCCTGTCTGTTCTGGTGGAAGATGAGTGAGCGCCATTTGTCATTGTTTCTCCTTGGATCGCTTTCCCACCACAAAAATCCCTCTTCTGTTCTTTTCTGTAGTCCCTTCTTATCTCTTCTCCAAGTGTGTGTGTGTGTGTGTGTGTGTGTGTGTGTGTGCACTTTATACACACACGCGTGTGTGTGTTTATGAGAAGACTGCCGGTGCATTTGTATGCGTTTGAAGTGTTTGTCGGCAGATAAGTTTGGAGCACTCGCAGCCATGGCAGCGGATGTTTACCCCGTTAGTGCTTACCACCGTCCGGGCGCTTTTTTTGAGGTGTGGGAGACGTGGAGGGGCGTGTGCCTGCCCCGGGGGGGGGGGGGGGGGGGGGCGTGACACAGATCTCCATGCTGATGGCTTTTTCCTCCACAAGATTAAAGTCAGACATTAATCAGCGGTATCCGCTTGTTTTGTTTGTGTGTCTGTGAAGGTCCCTCATCCCTCCCTCTCCTCTCCGTTGCTTTTCCTGAGTGGCAATGCAATTAAGAACCTTTGAGTGCTTTTATTTCTCTAGCTTCTATGGGCATTTGGAGACCTTATCCTGATTTGTACAGTTCTCATAAGGGAAAATTGCATTCGGAGTTCTAGCTTGTCTGGTGTTGAGATCCTAGTTTTTACCAAAGCTCTATGTCATGTCAAAGTGCTATGTCACCCCACACTTCTACCACCAACTTGACAATCTTTAAACCTTGAACATAATTTCAGTCGGTCATAGCTGGTGTTATTTCCTGTTTGTTGGTGCTGTTCCAACATGTTGAGTCCAACATTGGAATTGTTGCTGGCAAAAACACATGATCATCAAATCAAAAGCAGCTTCTCTGTGACAAACAAGCCCTCTGGCACACATGCATGAATGAATCCCCATTTTGAATAACTTGTGGGCTATAATCAATATTGTATTTCAGCCAGAGAATTTGACGTCAATTTGTGTTTCTTGCAGTGTGCTTAATAGTTTTATTTGAAAATGTTGATTTTGCCCTCTGAAATCAATGGATTCAAACAACAGTGTCTACCCACACTGGGCCTACGCTAACTTTGTGTGAATTTAGCCACAGTTATATCCTGGGCTGACCTCAAACGAAATAATAAAATGACATGCATGCAACGACTTCTGTTAATTATAGTGACAAACCGCTTTTTAAATCAGCCCCAACTTGTCTTGAGCTGTTTACGCCACAAACACCCAGCATTCCTCTCTACTCGGCCGCAGTGTCTGACGTCTTGGGTGGTGGCGGAGGAAGAGTGGGGGTAGAGAACAAGTGAAGAGACGCAGAAGCAAGGGAGTGTGCGGATGTGATGACAGCCATCACGGTGAGCAGCACCTGAAGCTGTCCTCCTCCTCCTCCTCCTCTTTCTCTCTCAGCCTGCACTGCAGAGCTCATGCACCCTGCAAACTTTTTCCAGAGCATTCCCTTATTTGAAGTGTTGGAGCTTGATTCTCAATCTGTTGCCAAGGGCCGCGTGGTAGCTCCTTTCTTCTCGGGAATCTGTGGGATCCCATATCACTCAATTAGAATTTGGCCCACAGTAATGTTTCTAAAACTATTTAAAAAACATTTTCAGGTACTGTTTCCTTTGCTCACTATGATGTATGAATTGGTCTGAATAGTTATTTCTATGAATATTAAAGCTGCAGTTGGCAAGTCTGACAGATTGAGGGGACTTGTTTACTTGAATGTTTACAAGTCTCATGCCCCTCCTCCACTACCACCGAGCACCCTCTCATCAAGTTTGTGCTCGTCAGTGCGCACCAGACTGCACCAGACTGTGATTGACAGTCAGATCTCACACAGCCCTGCTCTGATTGGACCAGAAGAACTGGGAGCTGTGGATTTTTGCAAAACAAATAACAGGCCTAGAGGTAGAGGTGCGGGTTTTCTTCTAAAACCGGCTGATTTATGTTGTTCTGTCGGAGCATAGTGTCGGTTTCAGTGAATATGATCAAAAAAATCTTGCCAACTCCAGCTTTAATGACCTGATCTCTGTGGAAAATGTGGGAAAGTATGTTGCAATGTCTGACATCAAAGTGATTATTCATGGAAAAATATTACTGTAACACGTATCCAACAACCATGATCAGAAGATGTTTTATGCTGCATATTTGTTCCAAAATGCAAAACAAATGCTAACAAGATGATTCATAAGATTAAAAATATCACTCAAGCAGTTGCTGTAGGCTATTAGTCATAGGAATATTTCAAACTTGACTATGATGTAGAAAGCCTCTGGTATATTCGTCCACAGTGAAGTTATGCATTAAATTATCGGCGCTAAAAGGTCGCTGCCTGCCCTGCTTAAGTGTGACTGTACAACAGCACGCAAACCTCAAAGGCTAAACATCTGATGCCACGCATGTGTAGCACGTTATGCTGCCTGTGAGCAGACGTGTTATTTGTGGCGACAGTGGAATCCTGAGGCCATCCTGACCTCTCTGACCCACGATAGGGGGTGAAGATGAAGCGGTTTGCCGTGCAATGCTGGGTTGGACACATAGTCTTAGCGTCACGTCCCCCCCACACCTCGGGTGTGATTAATTCTGGAATTTTCTATGCACCGGGTCGTTTTTTGGCAGACAAGTGGCCGGGAGGAGCACAGGTTAGGTTAGAACGGCATTCCAGAGAAGCCTCCTCGTTTCCACTGCTGGTCCCTGCTTGGCGGCAAGCAACAGTTCCATGTGAAGCTCACTCATGATGAGAGACGGCTGCTGGTTTTAAAAGTAGCAGTGGAGGGGGATCGGGGACACATCAGCCAATAAATATGCTCATTCTACTCCTCCCACTTCCCCCACTTCAGTGCTTGCTCCTCTCCAAGTCTCCTCTCTCTAAGTCTCCTTTTGTTCCTATCCATGACGTTTTCAAGTCATCCAAGATTGATAACATCTTTAGTGCCTATACAACAGCAGGCAAATGCTATAATAATGAGATAAGTTAACGGACCAGAGAGGGTTGAAGTGGAGTAGGCTAATCAATGATATTTGGTTACACGTTACCATTATTATTAGCTTGCTAGGTGTTTTTTGCTAGCTTGCTAGGTGAATTTCATGTCCTACAAAATAAGTCGTAAATGGTAACAGAAATGTCTTCATTCAGCTGTTCATTTATTGGGTTCAAGACAACATGGTCCTGTTGTGGTATTTTATAGCTCCCTCCTTTGTTTTCCATTTAAGTCATATTGTGTTTAAAAAAACATTTTGTTGTAGGCTATGTTGTTTAAATAAGTGAGTTAGTTAAATGTATGTCAATTTTACTAATTTGACATCCCTTTGAAAGTTTATGGAGGATGGTCATCCCTTTCCTCAACGGATGAGCCTTCTCTGCTCATGACATCACTTCCTCCAGTCTAACCACTGAGAGAGTGGCCTTTCTCTCAACTACTTTTTTCCTAATGTGTCCCCTGTGTGTCGTGGGCTGAACGCTCTTTTACTTCCTTCGTTTCATTTCAGAGACAGATTGCTATTAAAGCTCACATCTCATTTGGGCGGCATGTGGGCACTGGGATCCCATTGCTTTATGTTCAACAGATGTCCACTCCATTTGAGACGCCGTCATTGGGAGTGAGGGAGAACGATGTCTGTGAAGTCTCAGCTTGAGGTGAAACACTCGCTTTCGCTCTCTCTTTCTCTCTGTTTCTCTCTCTTTCTCTCTGTTTCTCTCTCTTTCTTTCCCTCTCTTTCCTCACACTCATCAACTCCCCAGCCTTCTACATACTGTAGGTTCATGAGTAAGAGAAATATGATCCACCATAAATTGTGTACAATGCAATTTCTGTCTGTTCAGAAGTTAACCACGCCAGTCAGGCATCCGGTCATTGTGTACTGAAAGCACTCTTTATTAGCCAATGTAAAAGATAAATCTAATTCTTGTCCTGCACATTTTAGATGGGAGAATAACCTTTATTTAAGTTATATTTTTTCCACTTTCTACATTACCAGACTCTTGCCTGATGCCTCAGAACAGTAATGTGCTGTTGCTATAGGGAATACTCATGGTGAAGGACTTGAAAATGGATGAAGAGGATAACATTTCATACAACTTCATTTCAACATTGTTCCAAAGTCAACCAAGTCCATTTTATTTTCCATAGTGTATTGAATCAGACCTTCTTGGGAGGTCGAAGATATATAGATTGAAACGAGCTATGACCGCTATCAGATTTCTCTCCACTGCCCACCGATTCCAGCAAAGACTTGGGTAATATGAGTCTTTCAAATGTACTCTATGTCACTTTCACATCAACACATCGAATCAATCTGGCTGCTCAGAGAATGGGGCCGCTTGAGGAGTCTGACTCATGAAACGACCCATAATGCAATGCACTTAACCGTGCAGTTTTCATTTTGTGGAGAAATAATGAAATAAAGTCTTAATCCCGTTGTCACTATATGTGCTTTTGTGAGCAAGTGTGTATGTGTGTGTGTGTGTATGTGTGTGTGTGTGTGTGTGTGTGTGTGTGTGTGTGTGTGTGTGTGTGTGTGTGTGTGTGTTGCAGAGGAGATGTAACTTTGCACTGCTCGTGCAAGGATTGTGTGTGCGTGCGAGAGTGAGTAGGTGTTTGGGTGGGGGGTGGGCGGGTGCTAACTGACTCTGCTCCGACCGAAAGCAGGCGAAACTGGAGTCTGAAGCCAGGGCTGTTCGTCATAGCAGCACGGCTCATTGGCTGTTGGACAGAGACACTGACAGGGGAAATGGACTGTGTCTTCATTTAACTAAATCACCCCAGGGCCCATAGGGAGAGGCCACAGGCACCAGTGAGTGCCTATGAGCCTGGAGGAACGGGGTCAGGGAGGTGGAGAGGGTCAGGACAGGTGACACAGGCCAGCCTCCAGCTGTTCAGCAGAGGGGCCTTGCAGCGTGAGTGTGTGTGTGTGTGTGTGTCTGAGTGTGTGTATGTGAGGGAGAGTGTGTGTGTGTGCGCGCGCGCATACATGTATCTGTGTTGTGTTTGACGGACTGCACAGCTCAGCCCTGCACCTGCCCGGGCTGTAACCCACAACTCGCAGCAGGGGGGCCGTTCTAGCAAGCAAGCTAAAATCCATGGGTGCTAGCATCTCTTACTAGCACGCCTCTTAAGCGCTGGTAGGGAGGGCTACGCAGCTATCGCACCAGCTGGCTACTTTTACATGTGTCCTTGTAAACCATGGACTAGCTGCCCAATCCTGTTTGAACACTGTTAATTTTATAAAAAAAAAAAAAAAACTGATCTCTGTAGGCAGACCAGGCTCCAAAAACTGGAAACAAAGAAAGTGGTGGAAAATGAAACACTGTGTGGAATTTCACTGGGAATACTGGGCTACTGTACCTCTCTGGGGTGTTTGGTTTGGTCCTTGATTAAAATATAATGTACCTTCTTTTGGGCAAAAGTGTCCAAAATTTAAATATAGGCTAAACATAAACATAAACAAACGCGATGGCAAGTTGCTGACTGCACATTTAAACCATATATATCTCTGTGTGTGTTTTTAAACTTGGCTTACTCCCAATATGAGGCCACATAGAATGACAGAGAACAATCTTAGTCACTAGTGGGTTTTGGATCATTACAACTGCAACCCCCCCACACATACACACACACTCATACCCATGGACAGACAAGCTTGTATTGACACACATCAACACACACACACACACACACACACACACACACACACACACACACACACACACACACGTGCACAGACATACAATGATATGGATGATGTCCAGCATCCATCCCACATCCAGTTGCATCCTGTTTATGTTCCCAATCTGGCTTGTCATAAACTACACTCTCAGTGTTTGTCAGGAAAAGACACAGATTCGTCAGGCTTTATGTACAAATATTTACTTAAGTGCACTTTACAAAGGATGTTTGCTTTCAAACTGTATATTCCAAAAGCTACTCCACCTCACAAAGACTGTTTTCCCAGACTGTAACTGCCATCTACTGTTCCATTTAAATTAAAAGCTTCTAAAGTCTCCGCTATGTCAAAATAACTTTGAGGGATGGAATGTTCGTAATGAAACTGTTGTGACACAACCGCTGACTGTTGTGAGAGAATGTCCGCTTTGAAAATCGACCCTTTCCCGACCTCTTCCCACAAGACCTTATAAACACATTATTATAACCGTGACTAATATTGAAGTCTGTAGGTTACGCCGAGCTTGTTGGCTGGCTCTTCTCACCAACACTCTTCAGCTACTCCTCCTCTTCTTCCTCCTCCATCTCCTCCATTTCCTAGAGTGAGGACTGAGAACCGGACCCCCCAAAACCACAACACTAATGCCACCACACGCACACGCACACGCACACGCACACACACACACACACGCACGCGCTCAAAAAAACACCCTCTAAGCAACCCCTGCAATCTGGTACAGTTCTCCATGGAACGCCGAACTTGAATTATTCATATTCCGAGTGAGACAGAGAGTTCCTGACAGGCCGAGAGAGAGAGAGAGAGAGAGAGAGAGAGAGAGAGAGATAGGAGTGACTTTGAAAAAGGAGTGAGGATGATAGATGAAAAGTCTCTTTTTTGTTCTTTGGCCCAGTTGAGCGCTGGGGACTACTGTTTCCATCAACACCCGGGTGCAGCAGGCCAACAGGGCCACGGGAGCCTCCATCTACCCCCATAATCCCAGTGATGAGTAGGGCTGAGGCCTTCTCTTGCGCTGAGACACAAACATGCCATTCCCCTGCAAATGTAATCTACAGGCTACAAAATGCTGGCAAAACACTCCCCTGGCTTGGTTTCTCATTGCAGGCCTATCCCGTGCCCAAGGGCATTGTGGTTTCCCCGGCATTCAGGCTGTATGGAAGAGAAAAATGGATTTTGGGAGTTTGTTTAAATATGGCTCTGATTTTGTTTAGGTGTTAAAGTCCAGATCATTCTAGATCATTCAATTACCATCTAGATGTTTGAAAAATAAAGTACAGTATTGCTGAGATTGATTGAGGGATCTTGAGAGATCAGGTTCCTCTGGCAATCATGGAATTCCTGAGGTCTGTATAAAAATGAGTGTGTTTTGTTTGCTTGTATTTACAAAAATGCAAATGCACGCACATACACACACACACACACACACACACACACACACACACACATACAGTACACACACACACACACACACAAACACACACACACACACACAACCACGGAAAGAACTGGCAGACTGGCACAAGCAGTAGTTAAAAATCTCACAGATGCTATTTTATGTGCTGCTTATGGCCAGGGCTAATTTCTACCACATGCACATGGGAAGGTGTTGACTTGTGTTCTTTTATAGGCCATTATGCACAAGCCACACGAGAGCCCTTGCAATATAAAAACTCAAATCAACGCATTCAGCAGAGTTATACACAGAGGTACACATGGACAGCCCCACCTCCCTCCATCACTGTGTGTGTGTGTGTGTGTGTGTGTGTGTGTGTGTGTGTGTGTGTGTGTGTGTGTGTGTGTGTTCTGTGAATCAAACAGGGGGAAAGGCAAACAAAAGTCATGAGCGTCTCAACAAGTGTGTGATAGATGGGGCAGAACATTCTCCTGATTCTGCGCGTCCTGTGTGAAATCACAAGGGGCGGACACACAACATAGCCTACGCAGACACACTCACACACACACACGCATATCACATATTCAAAAGCACACCAACACACACACACACACACACACACATGCAAACACACACACACATGCAAACACACACACACACACACACACAGACACACATGCAAACACATACACACAACACATACTGTACACACACTCACAGTCTCTCGTTCGCCTTCTATCACCCCCATTTTCAGAATTTAACCCCCCTCGCCCATGTACACAAAGAGATCATAGTAACAGCGTCCATTTTTGAGAGTTGTTTTCTCACTGTCTTGGGTTGTAAATTTTTAAAGGGTGAGAAATTCTCCCTAGTTCTCTTTACTTCCCTTCCGCCTCTCTCTCTCTCTCTCTTGCTCTCTCTCTCTATATTTCTCTCTCTCTCCCTCTTTCTCTTCATCCCTCTCTCCTGATCCTGCCCTGGTTCCTGTAGATAGCTTCACCAGCCCAACAGTAACACAGCTGTGTGTATTGGCCTGGAACTAAAGCTTAATGTGGACAGCTGCTCTGGCTTTACAAACCTAATGAGAGCATACAGACATGCTCTGCCTCACTCTCTTTCTTTTTCTCCCTCTCTCCCTCCCCCTCTCTCTCTCTCTCTCTCTCAGAATCATACACACACTCTCTGTCAGCCTCTTAGACTCACACACATGAACACACACAAAAAAGCATGTGCGGGTGTGCGCACACACGCACACACACAATTACATTTTTAAACAGCTAATGTGATCGGATTATAACAGTGCTCCCCTAACAAGACCGGAGCCCCTGTCTTACCTGTTCCACCACATTACATTTGACAGGCCCTGCTGTCCAATCAGATGGGCTCGTTGGCTCCCACTTCCTAAACAATGTGGACAGGTTTAGCCCTACCGGATAAGCAGTCAGCTTCTTTTTTTTATCCACATCTCTGCCAGTCAGTGGAAAAAGCCCTGCGTCGCTCCCCTCGCGGAGTCCTCTGACTGTGCATATTTGGGTCGTCCATTTGTAGACTTTGAGTGAAAGTTGAGTGGAACACTGATGAAAATGAATGGCTTTGGAAAGACCTCAGTCTACTGACATGTGCTCAAGGAGCATGTTTTTTTGTTTTTTTTTCGGCTCGCCTTGAAACCTAGAGATCAGAATCGGCCATGTTTGCAGCTGCTTCTTTTAATTCGCGGCCATGCTTTTGCGGCAGCGTCGAGGATGTGTTGTTTGTTTAAAGGCCTAATGAATGGGTGTTTGGTGTTGTTGAATGTTAGCCTGATTTATTGTCCGTTGCGTTGTTTGGTTAAACCTGATGTCTGGAGATAGAGAGAGAGAGAGAGAGAGAGAGAGAGAGAGAGAGAGTGCTGTGTGTGTGTGTGTGTGTGTGTGTGTGTGTGTGTGTGTGTGACTGATCCAAAGCGACTGCTAGTATCAGCCCAGGCCTCAGCTCCTCTGACACACAAGCTGTACTGGAGCAGAAGCACTCTGGATCTGATTTAGCAACCACAATGTGAAAACAGAGGAATGGAATTTAAACACCACCCCTCGATTCAAACCCCTCACACACACACACACTCTCACACAC
>NW_027468870.1:16257343-16267343 GCF_046254945.1 Alosa pseudoharengus | reverse complement strand
ACGGAGAAAGAACAACTACACCCAATGAATTGAATAGCTGTATTATTTATCCACTTTCCCTGAAGTTCTGGCTCTTCACTGTCTGCTGAAGTGTGTGTGTGTGTGTGTGTGTGTGTGTGTGTGTGTGTGTGTGTGTGTGTGTGTGTGTGTGTGTGTGTGCGCATGTGTCCTTCAATGGCATTCATTTGGAGTCTAAGGCTGGTATTTCAATGGTATGCAAGGATATAAAACTTAATAAAGTATGAAGCTGCCTTGGACACTCTGTGATCTCGACCCAGGTGCTCACACATGCCGTAAATCTTTTTCTCCCCCTTTCTCTCCCTTTGACACACTCTCCCTCTCCCTCACTCGCTCCGTTTCTCTAAGTCTTCCAATAAAACATACACACACACACACACACACACACACACACACACACACACACACACTAACACACACATGTATATATCTGAGTTCTTGTGAACTGCGGTGTGGTAGAGAGAGCTATTACCGTAGCGCTGCACAGTGGATGCAGACAGGGGTGGAAATCAAAGGGCTGCCACTCCGACAGCTTAGAGAGGTGAGGGGTTCATGGTCCCCACACGTCAGCGGGGCTGATGAAACTCTAGCACTCTCGTTTCTGGCTGCAGGACTCCCTTTTGGCTCATTTTTTGTTTTTTCTTTCTCTTTCTTTCTTTCTTTCTTTCTTGTTTGAGACCTCTGAGACGTCTTTGATTCAAACGCAAGCACACAAACACATGCGCGCGCACGCACACACACACACACACACACACACACACATACACACACACACACACACACACACACACACATACACACACACACACATACACACAGACACACACAAAAGGCAAGTGTGAGCACACACAGTATTCTGTTGTTTCAGTGATAAGAGTTGCTGCTTTTGGGTTAGGCCTCATGGTGGTGATGGTGGTGGTGGTGGACTCCCCACAGTGGTCATTGTGCGGCCGAGCTGAAGTGGCCATTGAAAACAGGAAGTGATACAGTCTGCTCATTTCTCTCTCTCTCTCTCTCTCTCTCTTTCCCTCTATCTGTCTCCCTCTCTCTCCCTCTATCTGTCTCCCTCTCTCTCCCTGGTCATGGTGTGTTGTACAGCCCTGCATCTGCGCGATGGTGCCGCTGTCGAGCTCTGGATGAGGTCTGCCGGTTTTTATGGCATTCCCCAGCGATCAGCGAGGTTTGCTTTGGCCGCGGCTCTCGACGCAAGAGCAGAGGAGAACCCAGCTATCAAATACCCACAATCCCCTCGGGGCTGCCTGTTTGGAATACAATGCGTTTGTGCTCTCTCTCCCTCTTCTCCACATTTTACATTCCTCCTTACATCTGTGGATTACAGCTCTCTCTCTCTCTCTCTTTCTTTCCCTCTCTTCCTCTCATTCTCTCCACCCCTCTGCAAACCCAGACACAGTCTAATCTGCTGAATCATACAGAAAGCATGCAAAAAATCTTGATACACCCTTGATAATTATACTGTACATCCTCTGTTCTATTTCCAATATAGATTTTTCATTTTATTTG
Organism: Alosa pseudoharengus; assembly: GCF_046254945.1. Lineage (NCBI taxonomy): Eukaryota > Metazoa > Chordata > Actinopteri > Clupeiformes > Clupeidae > Alosa > Alosa pseudoharengus. Next base: position 16,265,804 of record NW_027468870.1, on the reverse strand, counting down.
TTTTGAATATTCTCTTCACAATGAGCAGTTATATTTGTATTGCTATGCTTGCTTTAGCTGCAATTAAATAGTCGTAAACATCACAGGGAATTGCTTCGTCAAACATTATGCTTGATTATAATGAGAGTGATCATTAGACTCTAATGACCAGTTATTGCCAGCGCAGGCATGCATTAACACATGCCTTAAGGTACACTACTGAGAGAGCATTGTTCCGATTGCTGGTTCCTAGTGAGTGTAACAGATACAGGTTGCAGTCAGTTTCACTGTTGAACAAATTTGTGTCTGCAGTGGGCCTATATATGTCTAATTTTCAAATAAAGGGGAAATCAATGTTTTTATGTCTGAGTTGTCTTTGTTTTGTGTTCTTTTTTCACGGCACCAAGTACAATTTGCCCAGCACAGCAGAAAAGTAAGTTGACAGTTAAGTTCAGTCTGGCTGTCTGTGGTGAAAGATTCAGTGTCTGAGAAGTCATTTAAACTGTTTCTTATTTCAGTCATGTGTAATTATGTCTGTGTAAAAGTAAGCATGCAAGAGTCACACCGTAATTCTGAGCTACAGTTAAGATGAATATGACATGAGCACTCTGAAACTGCTCATCCTGACTTAGCCTTCCTAGTACATTTGCTCATGACTTCACAGGCAGAATTAGAATTAAAATCGGGCCTGCATTTAATAGCAGTGAATGTTTGTGTTTGGTGAACATGTCTTGATTGGGTTGGGAAATGCATTCCCTCCCGATGGAACAGCTAACGGGCTGGAAAGGGCGAGAAGTTTAGCCTGGCCAGAAGTCAGCTGGGGTAAGAGCTGTCAAACACTGAGTTTTGGAAAATAAATACAAACTGCACTTCAGACCCCTCTGGGCGCACGTGAGTCGCTTACCCAAACGCCATGCCGATATCAAATGCCCCGGCCATAATTGATAACATCCGGCCTTCCGATGACTGATTTACGTTTTTATCAAGTAATTAAAACATTACGCTTTCATCCCCTAGTGACCTTGCATGGGTTAGCCTGTGTGTGTGTTTGTGTGTCTGTGTGTGTGTGTGTGTGTGTGTGTGTGTTTGGGGGAGGGGGTGGGGGTGTCGACCCTCCCTGGCCCTTTAAAACAGGATCCAGGGCGGCACAGAGCAGGACGGCAGGACTGCGGGGCAGCCACATGTGTTAGCAATAAGCTCACCACAGCACAAACACAGTAAATCCCAGGCATTATGGGCCATGAAGTCCCAGCAGGAGGCGGGGGAGAGGAGAAAGGGAGGGTAACGGGGCCAACAGAGGCATAGAGGGTGAGAGAAGGAGGAGGGAGGGAGGGAGAGGGTGAAAGAGGGAGGAGGGAGAGAGAGAGAGAGAGAGAGGCTCAGAGGGCCAGGCCTCTTCCAGTGATCCAAGCCACTGCGCTTTGATGGCCACCCCCGCATGAAACGCGGCCCGCCGGGAGCCAGTCGCACTGCACATCCATCAAAAGCCATTCTATCCAAGGGAGCTGTCGGCGGCCGAGCCAAGATGGCGGCGTGTGGCACATACTTCTTTGTGGCACATACTTTTTTATGTGTGTGTGCGCAAAGAGATGGGTGGGGTGAGTAGGAGACATGCCACAGGGTGGAGGACTCTCCACTGAACAGCTCTTCACTCACACACCATGCTCCGGTAACCTCTTTATGATATTTTTCCCCTTCTTTTCCAGCACCATATTAGACATCTTCAGGAGGATTAGAGCATTGTTGTCTGCTTGCCTTGTTTACATAAACAAACCCCATCTGCTGCCTTAATGGAAAAATAACCCACACACACACACAGAAACAAGAGACCTACTGCAGGCCTTTAAACATAAAAAGAAGAGCTTTAGGGGTCAATGACCTTCTTTTGCTGCTATCTTTTTTTTATATCTAGTAATAAACTACATCGTCCTTATCACACACAGAGGGAAAGAAACACAAGTGGACCAAGTTTATGAGAAAACTATAAATCGAATTATCTTCCAGCCAGGGTAGATATTTTTCCCTTATTCTGCTGAGTGTCAGTATCATCTTGACTGTAAGGGATTCTGCCAGCCGTGACATTTTTACAGTCAGTCAGTATGATACACTTTTTTAAAATGAGAGGATAGGAACAGTGGAAGCTTTCAACGTTTATTTTTTTCTATCTTTACGAAGGAGAGTGTTAAAGTGTCCGTGCCCAGAGAGGAAGCAAGCGAGGCGGTACAGTTGGGGCTATTGGCTCTGAGGCCCGTCGTGACCGACGCCGTCTGATTGGGCCTGACAGTGCGGGGAAGGGGCCGACCTCAGCAGAGCTGGGGCCGGACACGTGGTGATTACAAAGGGGTGACGCACACACATGCACACACATCCCAATCAAAAGCCAATATGGAGCACGCTAAATGCATCATGTGATGAGTGAAATGATGTGCCTCACATCTGTGTACCATGTTTTGAACACTGTTTGTGTGTGTGTGTGTGTGTGTGTGTGTGTGTGTGTGTGTGTGTGTGTGTGTGTGTGTCAGAAGCTACCAGTATTCTTCTCGCAGCTTGGAGCTGAATGACAACCCCGTTGGAAAAAGTTAGCTCCGGCTCTGGGAGTATCCATGGTCATAACATTTAGTAACCATGGTACAAAAATGTGTGGAAAACAATCTAATTCCGGCGGGAGAGCTTTTTAAAATATTCACCCAAGGGGCTGAGGTTTTTGCCAGAGGCAATGCTAAGCTATTCAATCAAACGCTAACCATACCCAGATCCAGAATGGCTTGATTATCATATCAGAAATGAGCTGAATATTTCATAGCTTGCTAATGAAGCAATGATCTCCTGAAATTGGACCTTCTCCAATGTGTGTGTTTGTGTGTGTGTGTGTATGTGTGTGTGTGTGTGTGTGTGTGTGTGTGTGTGTGTGTGTGTGTGTGTGTGTGTGTGTGTACTAATGCCTCGGCTAGGAACATTTCCAGGGTAATAGTGTGTGTTTGATCCTATGAGGTGGAGCTGATGCTCTGTGATGGCCTGTAAAGAGCTGAATCTCATTATTCAGAGAGGAAGACAAAAATCAAGAACAAGATTCAACAGACAATTAGCATTTAGCCGGAAAGTTTAGAAAGGCCGGGGCTTCAGATTTAGTAAACTCAATATTCTATGACATATACACTGTATAAACACACACATCCGTAGAACACGTGCACAGATATATAGAGATACAAATCAAGAATCCAACTCCATTATTTAGGTAAAGCAACAAGACTAACATATTTTGTCTACGACGTCAAGATCAGTTTGAAATGGCCAGAGACTCATCATAGTCAAGGTAACAGTGACTACTGTATGGAATGCAGCAGAAACAAGGCATCTCCTGCTTCTCATTCAAACAGCTGCTGTTTGACTCATTTTGCCTGGGATGCAGCTGTTGAGGCCCTCTGCCTCCACATAGCCTTGGATCTCCCGGCAGCCTCTTTAAACGGAGCGATCACTTCAGAACACCAGCACAAGCCCATCTGCTACTCCCTCTCTCTCTCTCTCTCTCTCTCTCTCTCTCTCTCTCTCTCTCTCTCTCTCTTGTTTTATCATTCCCACAATCTTTTGTCACCTGTTTATTCTACCCGGATCAACATAGCGTCCCCGCGTCTTTAAACACTCTTCAACCACTCTGCAAAAGCCTTACATGTGCACACAGTCCCCCCTCTTCCTTCTGCTCAACCCCCCCCTCCCCTAAACCAACCCTGCTTATACAGACATCAGGGCCGAAAACAATCTGCCGTCGCATATCGCGCCATACATCCCTCTAATGAAAAAAAGGAGCGAGAGGAATAAAAAAAAAAAAATCTGCGCTCCAGAAATTACCCAGCATCTGATAGTGCCGTGGTAATCCCCCAAGGACGGAATGTATCAGGGATATAAGAAAGTCATTTCTGTGGGATTAGCACCGGGGCAAATTTTGCAAATGGGGTGTGGGGGGGGGGGGGTGTGGGTGGTTATTTTCCCTCCTTCTGTCTTCCTTGGGCTGTTTTCTTACCGTTTGAAATACGCAAGTCGGCAGAGGGTCGGTCAGCAGCACAGAAATCTCATGGCCCGGGGTGCAGAGAGAAGAATGGAGAGAGAGAGGGAACGAAACAAGAGGGGAGAAGAAGGAAAGGTTTCAGGAAAGAGAAGGAGATGAGCACATGAGCATGGAGTTGGAAAGCGAAAAGAAGGGAAAGGGGGAATGAGATGAAAAATGAAGAAGAGGAGAGAAGTTGCGATAGTGCACTTTCAATAAGAAAATGTTTCTGGTCAATAAGCATGCAGCCCATGCACACAATGTCTCTCTAACCCTCATATAACTCCCAGTCGGTATGGAAGCATTAGTAGATGTCAACAATCCGCCGACTCCCTTTGGGCAGCGGGCTATTCTGCAGTTGTGATTGATAAACATTTTTCCTCACAGTTGATTCAAGTCAGGGATAGCTCAGGTGGCTTTAATCAATAACACATGGAAGGAAAAGGGAAAAAAATGAAAAATCATTTCTCTGTGTAAACAAGACTTTCCATACTGATAAAGAAAGCCATACATCTTTGGAGTTATTCGCATTGGCTTATTCCTCTGAGCCCTCGTGTTGAATAATTCGGAGAAATGCGAAGACAGATAGATACAAAGGCATGGAGAGCGGAGAACTAATATAGAGAGAATGGGAACAACAAGCAATAAATGGGGTGAGACAAAATGAAAAGGAAAGGGATAGATGGAAAAGATGGAGGGAGAGTGAGAAAGAGAGAGAGAGAGAGAACAAATGCATTGTTCCATTTGAGATAGAATGGTGCTGCACGGTGGTCAGCCATAATTGATGTTTCAAACACGGCCATGCGACGGGGCAGGCCTGAGGGCTTTTTCGTTTTCTTTTTTTTTCGTAACAGGAAGTGGAGGATGTGGTCGAACAAAGAGAAAACCAGTCGCCAGAGCGGAAGATAGAACAGTACAAAGTAATAAAAAAGAAAAGACGTTTTTTTTTCTTTCTTCTACTTCACAGCGCCAGAAAGGCCCCCATCGTCCCTGGGAGTCACATCAACCCCCCCCCCCCCCATCAGCTCTCTTTCCCCGTTTGGGAGGAACTCTGCGAGAAGCCCCACATTCCTCTCTGGCTCCCACAAGCCCCTAGGAGAGCTTCCTCCAGCGCCGTCACGGCCACTTCAGCGCCTTTACGAGCTTCTGGCGTGGGTGACAAGTCCGCAGCGAGACCTCGTCCTTCTAGGAGCCTTTCAGCGGTGGGATAAGCACTTCCACGCCGCCCGGGACCAAGCCCAGAGCTCAGTAAACATGGCGAGTGGAGGGAGAAAACACCGCTGTGTTGTAATGTCAGTGAGCTCATAGAGGGAGGAGAAGAAGGGGGGGGGGGGGGGGGAGAAAAGGGGGATGCAGAAGAAGACGACAAAGAAGAAATAAAACACTGTAGCGTCTCTTGCTTTCTCCAAACAGTTCCCCTGACATGCGCCCAAAAGAATTAAGGCTGGTTTGGAACAAATTGAAGTGATATCATTTCATTCATGTGGAATGCGTTTCTTAGCTCTTTCTCTCTCTCTCTCTCTCTCTCTCTCTCTCTCTCTCTCTCTCTCTTTCTCTCTCTTTCTCTTTTTCTGTCTTTTGTGCTCTTTCCTCCTCCAGTGAATATTATCCTAACAAAAGTATCCCAGATCGAATAGTGCATTTGGGTTTTTTCTGAAAGCAACACATGAGAGTCATTGTGACAAAAAAGCTCCGGCACTTCGCCCACAGAGATCTGTTTGTGCGCTTGGTGCATGCGCCAAACTTAAAAGGCTTCCACAATTGTGCGTTTACTAACAGCGCGTCGTTGGAGCCATGGATCGGCACTGAAGCGTGTCCCCCCCACTTCCTGCTCGGGGAGACGATGTTGCCATACTGTAGTTTGCAATGGGGGGGAAACTGCGCTTGGCGGCCCAAATGGAAGTGGATGTGTGTTGTTTTTGGAGCGAAGTCGCAACATTAATTTAGTATGTGCAAACAATGCGATCATCTAACTACTGTTTTCCAGCACTGCAATGGGATCCATATGTCAAAATTGGATAATGCCGCACTACCCCCAACCACCTCCCTCACCCAAGCCTCCATCATCACCACCACCCCCACACCACCCCACCCCACATTAAGCGCACTCTCTGCTCTTTCTATGCTCATTGCTTTTCTGTCTTCTGTCTTCTTTCTTCTTCTATTCTGTCCATTCTACAGTACACATAAAACATGCGTCCTGCCCAACCCCTTCTCTCATCCGTCCTCTCTCTCTCTCTCTCTCTCTCTCTCTCTCTCTCTCTCTCTCTCTCTCTCTCTCTTCCACTCTACATCTCATTAAAATTCCATTGTGCTTGCTCTGTTGGTGCGACCTCTTCACTGCATCATCCCCCAAGCAAAAAGCAATTTACACACGGAAAGAACAATTTGTCGACCAAATTTGGTCACCCCATCCTCTCCTCCTTCACCTCCTCCACCCCCACTCCTCTTTCTCTCTTCTCTGTGATGGACAGATGAAAGTCCGAGGATGGGTCTCAGGCGGTGCTGCTCTGGAGCCAGACCTCTCCCCTCTAAATGCTCTCTTCCTGTGTGTGTGTGTGTGTGTGTGTGTGTGTGTGTGTGTGTGTGTGTGTGTGTGTGTGTGTGTGTGTCTGTGTGTGTGTGAAAGACCAAAGACCAGAGGGATCACAGTGTATGTGTGTGTATGTATGTATGTGTCTGTGTGTGTGTGTGTGTGTGTGTGTGTGTGTGTGTGTGTGTGTGTGTGTCTGTGTGTGTGTGTGAAAGACCAAAGACCAGAGGGATCACAGTGTATGTGTGTGTATGTATGTATGTGTCTGTGTGTGTGTGTGTGTGTGTGTGTGTGTGTGTGTGTGTGTGTGTGTGTGTGTGTGTGTGTGTGTGTGTGTGTGTGTGTGTGTGTGTGTGTGTGTGTGTTCTGTGATCCCTCTGGTCTTTGCTCCTGTCCCAGAGCATGACGTGTCGGCTGGCCAAATGAACAGATAATGAGATGGGGCCTCCTGATACAGACAGATACATTACTCTACCCTCATCATGTCACCTTCACTTTACATCTTTTTCCTTCTTTTTCTTTCTTTCTTTCTTTCTTTCTTTCTTTCTTTCTTTCTTTCTTTCTTTCTTTCATTCATTCATTCTTTTCTTTCTTTCTTTCCGTCTTCTTATGTAGGTCTTTATTACTTTTTTCTTGTACTATTTAACCTTTCTTTTCCCAGTATCTTTTGATACACACACACACACACACACACACACACACACACACACACACACACACACACACACACACACACACAAACACACACTACACTTTCTTAGTGCTCACACCTTAGCTTGCGGCAAAACAACTGGAGGCTCAGCTGAAATGGTTTAAACAGCCATATGAAGTTCTGAAGGGAGGAGAGGGGAAACCACTGTTTCATTTGTTCTCTCTCCTTCTGCCTGAAGCCCGAAGCAAAGTATCGGCCCTGAACTGCTCAAATATCTCACTGTCTTGTTTGAGACGGCCCATCCTACCAAAAGGCAGACAGTCAAACTCGGTCCAGTCTCCCAAGGACATTTCATATTGGAATGACTCAGCTTGTTAGGTAGACTTGTAAGCTTCAAACATGTCTATACGGTTAAAAAAAGACTTCTTAAAAGCTCTTAAGCAAAAGACACATAGATAGCACGCACGCACACAGACACACACACACACACACAAACACACACACGCACACACACACAGACACACACACACACACACACACACGCACACACACGCACACACACACACATAAGCGCTCACATGACTACACAGAAACTCATACACACACCTGCGTGAGATGGTGAGGTGTTGACAGATCACTGAATGATTACATCATACCCCTTATTAGTGTACCTTTACACAATGTCCATCACCAGGCCAATGGATTAAAGTCAAGTAGTGTCATCTCTCATTTCTCTCTCTCCTCTAAGAGAGAGAGAATGTGTGTGTGTGTGTGTGTGTGTGTGTGTGTGTGTGTGTGTGTGTGTGTGTGTGTGTGTGTGTGTGTGTGTGTGTGTGTGTTTGTGTGTCTGCCGTTCACTCTGCCTGTCCATCTCGTTTATGCCCTCTGAAAGGATACTTCCTGCTTGACCTCTTGAATGCCTGTGTCCATTTGGTCTTTAACTCACTGCCTTGCTGTTTAAATATCAATAGAAAGGTCATGGTAAAGAGGTCAGGTGAGTGCTAAATGGACTCGACAGCAGTGGAGGCTTGCTTATGGATGCAAAGTAGCTCTCAGAGACTGTGTGTTCCAGAGAGAGAGAGAGAGAGAGAGAGAGAGAGAGAGAGAGAGAGAGAGGCGGAGACTGAGAGAGGAAATATGGAAGCAATTTCAGGTAGTGTGATAGAATTTTTAGCTATTTGCAGTTGCTGATATTAACCTCTCTACATCAGTCTTCTGATAAGCAACACATACTGCACTACTTGTGTGTGTGTGA
>NW_027468870.1:16242343-16252343 GCF_046254945.1 Alosa pseudoharengus | reverse complement strand
CTAAATGTGGTGGTCATTTAGGACAATGACGCTATGCCCTCTAGCCATTTAAGAACACACATGTACTCACACACACACACAAACAGACACACACACACACACCTACACACACACACACACAAACAAATACACACACACACGTACACACACCTACCGTACACACCAAACACACACACACTCACCTTGCCATGCACACTAACCCAGGACATATAACCCATTTAGAAAAATGACCAAGGAAGCAGTTTTATGATCAGCAAGGCTTGTGTGGTCCCTTCATACAAGCAGAATAAATATAACATAGCAGCTGAGCCCAGAGGCAGTTTGACAGTCAGTGTAGGGGATCTCCCAGAACTGTCCTACTTAGATGCTATTTCATTTATAAATGCTTTTAGAGTACACACAGCTAGATTTGGTTTACCCCTCATTGCTTTTGGCTGGCCATATTTTACATTTAAATGCTATGCAGGAATGCACAGCTGTCTCGCTCTCTCTCTCTCTCTCTCTCTCTCTCTCTCTCTCTCTCTCTCTCTCTCTCTCTCTCTCTCTCTCTCTATTTCCACCATCCTTTACCTTTTCGGTCTCCTCCGTTTCTTTATCCCTCCATCTCCTCCATCCTTTATCCCTCCATCCGCCTCCACCCACTTCCTCCTCAGGCCCTACTGACCTCCACCAATAATTTGAAGCTATTTAAACATGCTGGGAACGTAACCCAAAGCCTCACGAAGACTAAGGAGAGGGGAAGACCTTCCAAAGTGAAACCCAGTGAGGTATCTCTTTCCCTATAAGATATTCTCTAGATTTGTCATGCACGTAGTCCTACGCTTCCAGCTGGAGGAGCGGAGATAAATCTCCGACTGGCGTGGTTAGTGTACATTTTGCCTGTGGGGTTTATCATTTAAATCTATGACTGGAGTCTTGAGCGGGAGTGTGTGTCGGTTAGCTGGCTCAACAGCGGAGATGTCTTTGTGGGTGAATGGAGTCTTGTACAGGCCTTGAAATAGACATCTACATGTGCTGTGCTAACTGGGTACAATATTGCTGAGCTGTGTGAAACAATATGATACTGCCTTTGCTCAAAGGCCTGCGATGTAAGACCACTGTCACGTTGGGAGCTGAGGTATTTTGAGTATTTTTTTGCATGAGGCGACAGAGGTGTTTTGCATAAGGCTATGGGGATGCTTTTCCATGAAGCAGTTATGCTGAAACAATATGTAGGTGTAATGTGAATGACTATTTTAGAATTACGAAGAGACTACTTTTCTGTAGAAGGTTGAAGAACATATCTATCGTATACAACAGAACAGTGTGATCACATTATCTGCTGAACAAGGTTACAAATAATGCACAGCAGTGGCGGAAGAAGCCAATGATGGGCCCAGGTGCGAGAGCGCAACGCTGGCCCCATACCAACAATCTTTGACCCAGGATGAATTAACTCTGATACATGCAATACACATTAAGGGTGACTTCAATTGTTTATGCAAAGGGCCTGAGGCACCGAAGTAGTTTAGTAGTAGTAACACACGACTACATAGTAGTAACACACGACTACATAGGATCCATTACATGTGAAAACATTAAAAATAATTTTATTAACGGCCTGCAGGCCAGGGTAATCTAATATTACTGCATTAACATCAACTCGCATGGAATTATGGGAACACTCAATGCGCCTATTCAATCCTCTGCTGAAACTGCAAGCTTAGGTTGCTTGCTTATAAACTCACACTGAGCAGAAACAAAACTTAATGTAGCCTAACTTATTTAACCGCGCAGAAACCAAATAAAATCATTCATATGCATACAATCCCCAATATGCGTGAACTAGGCCATTAGAAGAAGGCCATCTTACGAGCCTTTCGTTGTGCAAAATCGTTAACGATGTTCCCAATATTTAATGCTCTGGCTCTCGTATTTTCAATGGACAGGATAGCTAACCCACTGAGCCTATCCTGCCCCATGCTGCTCCTTAGGTAGGTCTTAATAAGTTTGAGTTTGGGAAAAGATCGCTCAGCTGTTGCCACAGTCACAGCCGATGTCAGAAACAACATGAGAGCAGTACACACTTCCCCGAATGTGGATGTTACACTGTCATAATCTACCACCAGCATTTTGGCAAGTGGAAAAATAGATGACTTCTGTGAAATCTCTGCTTTAAAGCAAGACCTGAGAGGAGTTGTGTTGGGAATGTCGGTGCAATGTCCCTGCTATAATGGTCTGACAAACGTCTTGCCTTTTCAAGCAGTTCATCATCACCTGCGAGTTGAAGGGTCATAGGACGTAAAGACTCAAACACATGACAAGTTTCCCGCATACTTGCAAATCTTTGGGAGAGCTGACTGATTGTGATGTCCAGAGTTAAATATATACCTGCACTTTGAAGTATCTCTCTGCATCGGTTAAGCGCTCATCTTCCGATAGTTCGTCAAAGTGACGCTTCACTCTCCGTGCTCTAACATTTTCAAATGTACTCTGAACCCCCCATTCATTTGCGAGCGTCTGCGCTGTAGCCTTGGCCTGGTCAAAGGCACGCCGGTAGTCAGAAAGGACCTGTATAGAATTTTCCAGCAATTGCATTGCGGGGGTAGCGACGGGCCCCGGGAGGTCACGGGCCCTGGTGCGACTGCACTTGCTGCACCTACTATAGTTACGCCACTGATGCACAGTATTGATTCAGGGCAGGTCTTTCTGCTGAATTCTGCTGAATACTACCAAAGGAGGTTGCAAGACTTTTATTTGTCGACTTTGTTAACTTCACTTTAGCCAGCCAATGGGCAGCTGGAACAGTTTGCCTCAGTAACGATCAGGTGGGCCGGATTCTTATATTTTCAACCCACAGGTCACAGTTTGCTCATCAACTGAATCCCTACAATGATGTGTTTGTCACCTCTACCATCCATCCTGTACACATATACTATATGTCAGACTAGGTGGACCATCATGATGCTGATGAGTCAGTCATTGTTTGTCAGCTTTAAGACAATGAAACTGGCCATGAAACTGGCCATGGTCTGGCTATCAGTGGCTTTGTCAAGTGGTGAGGAGCCCCACCTTCATTTCAACATAGCTAAGACAAAAGACATGCTCACTGATTTTAAGAAAAATGTACACACACACAAAGTCACTTCCATTACAGTTTTTTACAATTGTTTACACACGTTTTCAAAAGTCTGTGTCTATTTTTCAAAACTCCACACACAAAACCCACAACTGCTCACACAAAATGCAAAATGCCCCAAATCTCCAGCAAAATGACACACAACATTTAAAATGTCAAAAACACATGTTTAAAGCAAACATTCGCCTCACATTACAAACACTTTTGTCATAATATGACATTTTGAATACATCATGTACACACTGTTGCTCAAAACCTAAAGCTCTTCTGTCTTAGGCTTTCTATATGTATTTCCATACAAGAGTGAAAGTTACGGTATCAACAAAGAGAAGTTGAAATACACAGTAAAAATGCAAGCAATATTGAAACCAAAAATAATTTTTTTTTTCCAAATAATTTGCTGTTGTGAATACAGTATTTTACAGCAAACAAGGAAAAAAGCAAAGAAGAATACAGTGACCACCAGATGTACATGGAGTTTTGAAAACACTGATTTTGTTTTTTTCTTCCGATTACTGTAATTTTCTAAATATCTGCATTGGTTCTGAATATTTCAACCGGAAATCCTAGGAGCAGATTGAAAGGGTCTATACCTATATAGAGAGTATATCTATTCATAGACCTATACTAAGGCAATGATTGGATGGTGTTCAGTAAAGTAAAGAGTGTTTGCACATGTGAAGAGAAAGAGTGAAGCACTGGTGATTTAGTGTGGCATTTTGATAGGTTGTGTTTGAAGAATAAAATCAAGTTACTTCCTGTTAGATTTTTGTGTGTTAGGTAGAAAATTGTGTGTGGTGTTTTGCAAAATGTGTTTTAGTCAATTGAAAACTGAGTCAAACACTGAGAATTAGTGTATGGTTTTGCAGATTTGGTGTCGGGTTATGATGTTTGGAGGACATGTTTAGAAAATTGTGTGACAAGCAAAGATTTAGTGTGTAAGCAGTTGAAAAAAACTGTAAAGGTCAGACAGTTGAATGTGTGCAATCTTATAAATACCTGGGGACAATTATTGACTCAAAACTCTCTCTCTTTTGAAGTGAGTTGTGAAGCAGTGTGCAGAAAGGGCCACCAATGCCTGTTCTGTTTGAGGAAACCAAATTGTTTCCATATTGACAAACCCATTATGATCTTATTCTACCACATTGCACCAGTTTCAGTTGTAACATTTTCTCTGGTGGCATTGTTTGGTAACCTTTCCTTCAAGAACAGAAACACTTAATCCCACTCACGCACATACTGTACAGTAGTTAACTGGTCTAGCAGGCTGATTGGTGAGTCACACACTCACCTGGAGGCCCTGCATATCAGACAGCTATGCCACATAATTACCTCTATTTGGAGTGACGACTCCGGTGCGGAACAAACTGTTTGCTATGGGTAGTCTACAGATAAAGTAGCCTGAAGCTGAACCTGAAGATTCTGTTCTAATCTGAACTTCTGACCACCAAACTAGTGACATGTTTATATTACACGTAACTAACTAGTCATGAAAAGCAGCATACCGCGGTTTTAAACACTGATGATGCTGTAAACAGCTAAAAATAAAAACATATCATTTTATAACTTATTATTTAATTTCTGCTTTGCTCACACATTCATCAGCACAGTTAATTTGCCTCTTATCATGCCTCTCCTATAAAGTTATCCAAGAGTGAGACTGCGCCTTTTACACTGGCTATATTCCTATAGAGATGCATAGGCTCCAAACAGAAAGCACTTCTCAAAAACAACACTGAAGCTCACACTCAAAAGGTAAAAAAATACAGGATACACTTTAAATTATAGCATGTAGTTTGTTTAAGACTTTACGTAAATTACCTACATTACCTTTTGAGTGCCAGTTTCAGCATGCCCCTCCCGTAGAAACTATTTAATACACACACAGTTATGTGAGACTTTCATTTACCATGACATGCACAACATATACTGTATGTGTTTGGGATTGAGTCAAAACGTATACATGATATTGTATATCATGTCGTGTGTGTGTGTGTGTGCGTGTGCATGTGCGTATACGTGTGTGTGTGTGTGTGTGTGTGTGTGTGTGTCTGTGTGTGTGTGTGTGTGTGTGCGTATACGTGTGTGTGTGTGTGCGTATACATGTGTGTGTGTGTGTGTGTGTGTGTGTGTGCGTATACGTGTGTGTGTGTGTGTGTGTGCGTATACGTGTGTGTGTGTGTGTGTGTGTGTGTGTGCGTATACGTGTGTGTGTGTGTGCGTATACGTGTGTGTGTGTGCGTATACGTGTGTGTGTGTGTGTGTGCGTATACGTGTGTGTGTGTGTGTGTGTGCGTATACGTGTGTGTCTGTGTGTGTGTGTGTGTGTGTGTGTGTGCATGTGTGTGCAGGGTGCACAGAGTGTACGCGTCCACGCCCCTGTGGTGTGATTGTGCGGTTGTGTAACGTGTGGGACCGTCTCAGCTGTGGGGAGCGAGCGCGGTGCAGCTGTGTAATTTGTCTCCTGTGAAGAGCTCATCGCCTCCCCTGTCAGACGCGGCCCGGGCGTTAGTTTTGCCTTGTGTCAAACATCAGATGCTTTATGGGGTGGCGCATGACTCCGAGGTGCTGGGGGCCAGGGGTCTGCAGCGACATGGGGAGGAAACACTCACTCTGCTCAGACACTCAGAGAGCCCATGGTGGGGGGGTCAGGGAGAATGAGGGAGACTGTAGCAACATGCCATTTACTGGAGAATGTATAACAGTGCACACACACACACACACACACACACACACACAGACACACACACACACACACACACACACACACACACACACACACACACACACGCACACACGCACACACACACGCACACACAGACACACAAACACACACACAGGGAGAATGAGGGAGACTGTAGCAACATGTCATTTACTGGAGAATGTATAACAGTACACACACACACACACACACACACACACAGACACACAGACACACACACACACACACACACACACACACACACACAGACACACACACACACACACACACACACACACACACACACACACAGACACACAAACACACACACACACACACACACACACACACACATACACAAATAAATACCAGGGAAGATATAACTACCACCACCATCATGATGAGCATAATCTTGAATGGAAAATCCTTTAGCATCTTTAACATAAATTTGTACATAATGCTATGGTTATTGCTGAAAGACCTTTGCTTGCGTGTTATTACCGCAGAGGAAATGCATGCACTGTAAAACACCATGCTAGCACACCATTATGGCAGCAATATAGATGTGGATTGCAGAATAAAGCACGTAATGTTATTGCACAGAGATATTCAGCCGACCTGATGCCATTTCTCTCCTCCACCCATGGTGTCACATACAAAACACACTGGCTCACTACACCCTGTGAGAGATGCTCTTTTTAGACTGCTTTCATCACATTCTTTCTTCGGCTGCCACAGGTTGAAAAGGGGGGTGTAAAGGATCATTTTTTTCTGCTTCAGTCATTTATCCAAGGTGATGCTCATGGCAAATACTCGAGATAGCAGAGACATACCGATGCACTAAAAATAAACACATGCTGGGTATACACACCCAATGGTGTTTTGTCAGATGCACAAACTCATATATGCTGCATACAGTACGTCTGTATTGAAAACAAATTAGCCTACATCAGCCTGACTGAGTGGTGCAATCTGCATATGAGGGCATCTTCTGCCCGGTTCTCAAACACAGATGGAGTGAAGAGAGGAGAGAAGAAGTGAGATGAGAGAGGAATGAAAGGGAAGAGTAGGGAGAAGCAAAGGAGTGATGCTCAGAATCTGGTGTGGCTTTTCGATGAAGCCTGTCCGCCCGGATGGCGTTGGCCTCTTCCCCTCTACAGCACTCTGTCCAGACCCAGTGACCTTTTACCAAACTCCCCTCTCCCACAATTTGTTTGGTGTTGACATTTTGGTAGTGTTGGCCTGGCCTGGCCTTGGCCTTGGACTGGCTTTGAGTATCTCTAGAGGAACAACAGCTCTACTGGAGGATCACGTTGTGATCCTTGCCGTCACCATTTCAACCCCTTCGGAGTCCTCAGCATGACAGCGTGGCTGAGTCGAGTCTGTGCATTTCAAATCATAGTGAGACAGACTGAGAACCTTTGGATTCGTGGTCGTGTGTCAGAGCCACAAAGCTCTAGGTCAGCAGCAAAGGAGTCGAGAGTTTGGGAAACTTTGTCTGTTCTCTTGCCAGAAGAGCCAAGGGGGGTGCGGGTGGACATCCCACCCTCCACCACCACCACCACATTCTCCTCCACCACCACCACCACCACCACACACTCCTCCAGCCTTTTCTGATCCTGCCTGTTCACAGAAAGCACATGCAAGTATCAGAACTATTCTTCTCATTCTCCTCTCTCTCTCACCCTCTCCTTCTCTCTCTCTCTGTCTCTTTCTCATTCACTCATTCTCTGACTTGAGAACATACAAACCAACATCCGAGGACCCAATTAGCCCTGTTGCACCATCTTTGACCAAGTTTACATTTCTCTGGAGAGCCGTGTTCCTCTGTTTATAATTATAGACAGGATCTTGGTGCATCTCCCAAAGAGTAGGAGGAGGAGGGGGAGCGTGTCTGTCAGAAAACCTCAGCAAAAACCACTGAGTCACCAAAGACGTCTGATCAGCGATCGAGAACAGCACTGCTGTTTAAACTATACCATAATTGATGTGGTGTTGGTGGTATTTAGTCGGATGCCGTAAACTATTGTGATGGTGGCTTGCCTGGAAGCTGTTTTAATGGATGATTTAGCTGACTCAGGTGGAGAGACCATGCGTATACGTTCATAGGCTGAGTGTCTCTTAAATATATTATAAACAATGTTAAGCTGTTTGCCTTGGTGGATAATATTTTAACTGTTCCTTAGCGCAGTACTGAGGGGAGACAGGGACAGGATGCTCACCATTTTTCTTTCCGATAGGCACATCTCCTACATCCATCTGTGATGTCCCGACAACACTTCAAAGCAGTTGCTTTACTGTAAACTGACTGACCGCCTTCCACGAGGAGCAAACTGGTAATGTTCCCACTGGTAGAATGTGTACACATCCGTAGCCAGGGAATAGACCCTTTCAACAATAAAAACAAAAACAATGCTTGAACATTCTATTTGGGCCTTAATCTACTTCCTCTGCATTAAGATAACATTATGGAATGTTAAAACGGAAGCCTTGTGGGGCCAACTATGATGCTGATAATGGAACTCTCTTGAAAAGGTCTATACACAAACAGTACATTTACAGAAACGATCAATTAGCAGACAGCGAAAAATGGCATGCCTCTGAATGCACAGGTTGTGGGGTCAGTCATTCCGAATCAGTTACTTTGCTTGAAAGAACATCTGGTGAACCTACACAACACTACATTTCCCTATAGAATATGATGAAACATTTTTGGTAACAGTTTACTTAAACTCCCTCAAAAGGCATTACAAACAAATAAAATATTCATAATTGTATTATTTCATTTATAAGGATATTATAGTGTTCATGCAGTCTATTGACTGTACTCATGAACCATTATGCTGTTAAAGTGTAAGTACTTTGATGGCTAATCCTTTGTTTTCTTCAATATTTTCACATACTGTACATGTTTTTTTTTTTCACTTGTCCCATGATTTAAGAGTCCTTGGTCCACATCTGAGGTAAGTCAAAGTCAAAGTCAAAGTCAAAGTCAAAGTCAAAGTCTGCTTTATTGTCAATTTCTTCACATGTCAAGACATACAAAGAGATCGAAATTACGTTTCCTACTATCCCACGGTGGAGACAAGACATATTTTA
Organism: Alosa pseudoharengus; assembly: GCF_046254945.1. Classification (NCBI taxonomy): domain Eukaryota; kingdom Metazoa; phylum Chordata; class Actinopteri; order Clupeiformes; family Clupeidae; genus Alosa; species Alosa pseudoharengus. The sequence goes on along the minus strand of NW_027468870.1, from coordinate 16,243,425 downwards.
CCAAATAGGTCCACAGACAAACATAACATTCAAGTAAACAATATAAAAAGTAAAAATAAGAAGGCACATACAATGAAGAAATAAGAGCAGCAAAATTGGGTTGAAATTGTGCAATTGTGCATACAGTAGACAGTCAATATAATAGTGCAAAAGTCAGGCCAATAAATGGCTGAGGTAGTTCTGTTTGACCTAAGTATGCAAGTGGCATAGTGGTGCAAGTTACAGTATGTAAGAGCAGCAGAAGTGTGTTCAGAAGTGTTTTCAAGACAACAGGACAACAACAACAAGTTGCAAAGTGTGCAAGTGTACAAGTGGAGTAGTGCAAGTGGAGTAGTGCAAGGCAGCCTTTTTGGGTCATTTTGGGTAAGCATGGGAGGTGAGCAGGAGGGTAGTGATGTTGTTGTAATACTATTTTACATAACAGTGTAATGCTTTGCTTGATAGCATAATCAAGCTTCTTTCACCTCACTGATTTATTTACCAAGCTTTCATAATATTAATTTTTTAGAGCTTATGCTACATTATAATGCTTTTTGATTGCAGTCATGTCCATTTACAGTTATACAGTAGAGTTTTATTTCAGTTGCTATAATTCATCATTAATAGTGTATTTGTAAAACATTTGTAAATGTGTTTTAGTAATTACCATTATATATTGATGCCTGGTTGTATGGAGTATTCCAGCACAAATTGGGGCTCTGTAAGCAAAGTGTATCTATCTCTCTCTCTCTCCCCCCCTCTCCCTCTCTCTCTCATCTCACTCAGCACGTGTGAGAGGGCGGAGGTTTTTGCTGGGTGGGAGGGTCAATGGTAAGCTAGATTGTGTGATCTCTTCAGTAATGACACCTTGTCATCATCATCCCGGACGCACATCCTTTTCTTTGCCTTGTATTTGGGGCCCATCTGTAGCCCTGAGGAGAGAGAGTGTGTGTGTGTGTGTTTGTGTGTGTGTGTGTGTGTGTGTGTTTCTGCAAAGGAGAGAGAGAGAGAGAGAGAGAGTATGTATTCTCCTAACATTACCGTCCATTAGATCCACCAACATCTTCTGATGATATATTACCAAGCATTTTCTAATATCCCCT
>NW_027468870.1:16227343-16234843 GCF_046254945.1 Alosa pseudoharengus | reverse complement strand
TCTGTTGCGTTTGCACTTCTGCTCTCCCGTGGTGTTATTTTTGGGGTGGAAAACAGGTCGGCGCTTCTGCAGCGTCAGCGGGCAGGTGTGGCTCAGGGAGTCGTCGGGCGTGGCGGGGTTCGAGACGAAGGTGGCGGTGGTGGTGGCGGTGGCGGTGGGCGCGCAGGCATGGTTGTCACGGTAATGCAGCCAGCCAGCACGCTGTCTCATGGTGAAGACCAAGACAAATCTCTGGTGCAGTGTGAAGCGAGTCAGGGATTTTCACCGGGCCTGTTGGCAGCACTGCGCTGCACGGCTGGCCTGGTTTGTTTTGCTGATTTGGGTTGCAAGGCATGCCATGGAATCACGGGCCCAATCGCATACCATACAATACAGGGCTTACCTGTACAGTTCAGTCACTGTGTTGACACATGTTGATGTAATAAATCCACAAGACTGCAGACAGACAGAAATGCCGTTGCATCTGCGTAAAATAATACACACACACTTTGACCGTCTTTTGCAATTAGTCATGGCTGAATTCTCCACAAAGCCAGAAATCTTGACATGTCAGATTTGACATGTAAATACAATGCCTCCAAGGACGTAGGTTTGGTCTAAGCTTTGGTGGGGACACTACCCACTTTTTTTGTCTACAGGGTGACAAAAATTGACATAAAAAAACAAATTGGGTTTACACCCCATGTTGTCCTTACATAAGGGTGATAAAGTTGACCATTTTGGCTCCCACAATTTACTTTTCTTTTCATTTTTTTCAATTTTACACATGTTCAGAGGGGATCGTAATAGAAGAAAGTTGGATCTAACACTTTGAAGTTGGTCACAATGTGGCATACCACAGTAAGAAAAATGGAAAATGGGTAAACATTTCATGCTTTTCTTCCAAAAAGGTAATGAAATGTTTAGGTCAACTTTACAGTTGAATATAGGTAATTGCCCAAAGGATATCTCCAGGCACCCAGCCTATTCTTAAAACTAGATTCACCAAGATTCTGGCCTTTGGCTTTATGATAAGCATTGCCTATTGTCATGGTTATAGCGGGTAGTATTTAATTGAGTGATGACATTTTGGCTTATTTGAGAAGTATTTAAGTAGTTGAAATACTCAAATGCAATCCCTCAAAGTATTTTGTTACAAACTACATTTGAGTTTTTCCAATCCTGCAAAATACAAATGACAAAATACGCTAAAGTAATTAAATACGTATTTTAAATACATGTAATTGAAATACTGCCCATGTGTGATCACACGATACTCACACAATTGCCAAGATATCTAATTTCATAAACAGATATTTTGATATTTACTGTAAATGTGAATATTCTCACTGTAATTTTCTGATGTGGACAGATCGGGCCATTGTGTGAGGTCCACTAAGTGCTTGCATAAAGAATTTAATATCTTGCCTCGTGTATTTAAAATGATAGCAGTGATATAAAGCAGGTAATTGCAGGTATATTGGTGCTGGAGGAGCTGCCGTAGCATGCTGAGTGCTCCGGAGCCAGAGGAATGTTCCGGCTCTCTCTCTCTCTCCCTCTCTGTCTCTCTCCCTCTCTCTCTCTCCCTCTCTCTCTCTCTCTCTCTCTCTCTCTCTCTCTCTCTCTCTCGCATCCCCAGTCCATCTGGCCCAGCCCGTGTGAGAGCCATCTCCTGCCCCACGCTCCAGCAGAGGCTGCACAGGAACGGCAGCACCAAGGTAGTTAAAAACAGCTCGCCGACAGAGAGAGAAAGTGAGTGTGAGAGAGGACTAGAGCGAGCGAGAGAGAGAGAGAGAGAGGGAGAGAGAGAGAGAGAGGGAGGGAGACAGAGAGACAGAGAGAGAGAGAGAGAGAGAGAGAGAGGGAGGGAGGGAGGGAGTGTAAGAGATGGAGCATAACTGTGGAGTCCTGATCCCTGGATGGTCATTCAGGAAATGGTGTGCTTAAATCAACTGTTAATGCCCCATTGCACACACAAACACACTTACGCGCACAACACTCACACACAGACATATACACAAATACACACACACACACACACACACCCTCATACACAAAGGGGAGGCACATCAATCAACACATCTTAAGACGTGGCGGTGAAACTCTATAAACACTCTTTCAGGATTAATTAGTCCTTGTTGGTGGGGCAGGGGGGAGATAAGTTTGGTGAGTGTTTGCGGCAGGTCTTCCGGTGTGTGTGTGTGTGTGTGTGTGTGTGTGTGTGTGGTTATGTGTGTGTGTGTGTAGATACTGTACATGTGTGTTCTCCCTGCATGAGGCCAAGGCCTGCTACCTCCTCTGAGTTGCTATTACTGTGGATGGGGGAATGGCGGGGGAGACCTGTCTTAGTCATTCATCTTCATTACAAAGGACACACACACACACACACACACACACACACACACACACACACACACACACACACACACACACACACACACACACACACACACACACTTACTTAAATACACCCACACTTACTGTATACACACACTGACAAACTTACCCACATACAGTACAAGTCAGCATACACTCACCACACACACAGTAATATGAACACATGCGCGCACATACCCACAAAGACTGTCAAAGGGAAGCTGGAGCATTACAGCCAAACCACGATGAACTCCCACTCTCACACACACACACACAAGTTTATACGCACACACACAAACACACACACACACACACACACACACACACACACACACACACACACACACACACACACACAAACACACACACACACACACACACACACACACAAACAAACACACACACAAACACACACACACAGTTTAAACAGTTTAAGTTTATACACACATACAGACACACCGACACAGACAATATGACACATACTGTATACAACCTTGGCTAGCTCACCTGCCACAGGATGAAGTCATTACCAGCCCAATGGACTAGGCTACACTGACATTTCTCTCTCTCTGTCCCTCACTTGCTTTCCATCACACTCTCTCTCTTTCTATCTCTTCCTTTCTTTCTATCTCTTCCTGTGTCTCACCTCTCCATCTCTCTGTCTAGGCAGCGTAAAGCTCTCGGTGCCGAAGCAGGAGCACCGTCAGGCCCGGTCACCGGTGCAGCGTGGTTTCAGCTCACCCAGCTCACCGTGCTATTAATCTGAGCGTGGTTTCAGCTCACCGTGCTATTAATCTGAGCGTGGGCGGGCGGGCGGGTGGGTTGTTGGCCAGGTCTGATTAGCCAAATATGTCTTGGAATAATAATCAGAGTTGAGTAGGGAGGAAACAGACCACAGCCAGAGAGAGAGAGACAGAGAGAAAGAGAGAGAGAGAGAGAGAGAGAGAGAGAGAGAGAGAGGGAGGGAGAGGGGAACCGCAGTGGATGGGGTCGTGATTACTGCCTCTCTTGCTGTCATCCATCATGACTTCCATTAGAAGATTCCGTGTACCGTACACTCACGCAGATACTGTATGTGTGCACTCAGTCAGATGGACACACACGCAAACACTCACACACACACACTTACGCCTGCACGCACGCACACTCACACAGCACAAGTACAGACATAGATACACTGCAAAACACACAAACGCCCACAGAAATGCACACTGGGACATAGAAATACATACACACTAGAAATGGTACACACATTTAACTACCCGCACATTCACCTACCCACCCACACATACCCACACCCACACACACGCATACACACAGACACACACACGCATACACACACACACGCATACACACACACACGCATACACACACACACACACACACACACACACACACACACACACACACTGCACCTCAGACAGATGTACGGTGCACGCACACAGGTCTGTGTCTCTGACCACATGTCTGGGGGTAGGTTGACAGTCATAAATCAATAACACTCCCTTCTCCCTGCTTTGAGTACGGCTGGAATGGGGGGGGGTTCGAAAAAGTTCTTTAATAGACTTATAATGGCATTCCCTATCCAGGAGAAACCAGAGGAGGATCTGCAAAAGACAACAAAGAGAAAATGTGGCTTTTTAAATAAGACGTTGAGAGGAGAATATGGGGAGACGTACCAATATATCAGCCATATAATTCTGTTTCAACACAACAGTTTTGCAACATGTACCCTTTTCCGAGTTTGGACCGTGAAATATTTGGGACCTTATTGAGTCTGACTGTGTTATGCAAGTCCCACAGAATCGTATAACCACAGAGAGAAAAGCCAGAGTGAGCTATTCGCTACTCTGAGTGAGTCTGCAGGTACCCAGAGAGGACAGGCCATATGAGTACTTATGTAAGTGAGATGGCCGTAGTGTCGTTTCGAATAGATTTTTGTTTCACTATAAGTATAAGGTCTCCGCTGCATTGTTATTCCTCATTTATGTAAGTCGCTTTGGATAAAAGTGAATGAATGGACGTGTAACATCAAGTGCTGATACATGATGAAAATACGTCTCACGAAAATGAACAAGGACAATATCATGACTGAATCACGCTGAAATGTATTATTATTTTTTTGCACTATATGATTTGGTTCTAAATACTAGTTTTATGTTGTTTATAAAAATTATATTAACACAATAGTATGATAACTCATTTCATTGAATAGTTGATTCTGGATATTCACATTGTTTTCCTCAACGGGGCTATTGGACCTTTGTCTGTCTCATTTTACGAACTGTCAACTACTCAGCAACATAGACAAAAAGCCAAGCTATTTCAGCTTCTGACAGTCTTCACAGAACAGACAGCCATCATGCAGAGTGTAGCGTTGGCATTTTCAGTTCTTCTTTTGCTTAACTCTCTCTTACACCAGTTACTGTCTATGCCGACTCTGTCCCAGTTTCACACACTAAACCAGAGAAGCAAAACAGGGGCATCTGGCAAAGTTGTAGGAAACTAGGCAGCCCCCCCCCCCCCCTGCCCTCCCCCTCCCCCTCCTGACAGGTCTGGAAATAAAAAAAAAGTTTTTAAATCAATTTTCTCACCCACCTTGCTACTGTGCTTTTTAACGTTAATGTCTACTTGATCTGATGTGAGCCCCGTGGATTTGCTGTTTCACTTGGACAGAGCTGCTGCCAAATTAATTCTCAAGGAGGAAGCAACTCTGCGGAGGTGAAGCATTAGGAAATGAGAAGAAAAGCAAGTCATCTCAGTTGTCTCAACGAAGAAAAGCACAAGGCCACAGTGTGACAGGCCACTTAAGAAGAGCAGTTTTGCTCTGATTACATAACTAGGGCAGCAGTCACCAATCACTTCTTGCTAGAAGCTTGCTCTTCCCTTAACCAATGGCTGACCTGAGGCTTGTTGTCAAATTCATCAATGGACTCACCAAGGTATTTAACTTAGCCTTGTCATAAACTTGTCATGGATAGAATGGAGAAACGCAGCATAAATGTCGTAAAATCACCATATTCTACATTTCCGCTGGCCTACACTTTTTTTTAAAATTATTACGAAGACGTCTCAATGAGCCCACGTTATGGACAGCGCTAATGCTATTGAGAGCGATTTAAGAAATATTGCTTTCTTATTGGGATATCTCAATGGAGACCATTAAACTGCTCAATATATTTTGCTCACTGCAGAGCTCCCAGAAAACATTACAGACAAACAGGCTATCCATCAACCTGCCATATTACAGTGCTGCCAGAGAACTCCAGGGAAGCGCGATTCGATTACGGTGAACGATGGCTATGACTTCGATAATAGCACTTTATATATTTTTTAACAGTGCTTGATACAGGCTTAGCCTGGTGAATCCATACAGTGAGGCTGTGCGATCGGTCTTTTCCTTGATTTTCACTTTCCATCTCTCTTTAGCTATAATTTCTCTCTCTCTCCCTCTCTCTCTCACTCTCTCTCTCTCTTCCTCCCTTATTCCCCCCCCACCCCTCACTTCAGTCTGCTTAGCCAGCATAAATGATATGACAAATCCAGACACTAACTGTCAGTCATGACAGCCCCAGTGCAGAGTGGGGTGTGGGTGGAGGGGATGTTGGCTCCATTGTTTAAACTCAGATTAGGTAATCTCATTCAGCCAGGGCTGCGCTCGGGGACTGTGACTCCGGTGCGGATGAGAAATCTCATCTCCGTCTCTCACCAGGGTCCCCTGCCTCTGCATCCGCAGTGTCTGCGACGGAAAATCGGTTAGTCATGAGTAACACGCGTGGCGCTAGCTTTTGTTTTGGCCCACCGGACGGACGATCAAGCGAGCGGGCAAGCGAGTGGACAGGCTGGGCGGAGGGAGATGACGGAGGCTGACGCTTGGTTCAGCGCGGAGGGTAAATAAGTTGTCTGTTTCACTTTGTGCGTTCCGGGCTGACATCGCCCCGCCGGGCCCCCCGGGTACCGTCATTATGCGTCCTCACAGAGAACGGTCAAAAAAGCTGACCTTGGGAGAGAGCTGTGAATATATTAGCTCAAAAAAGCCTTGGGAGAGAAAAGCCTGTGTGTATGTGTTTGTGTGTCTGTGTCTCTTTGGCTGTGTGTGTGTCTGTGTCTGTTTGTCTGTGTATCTGTGTGTGTGTGTGTGGTAGGCTTTTAAATGTGGGTGTGCTGTGTTTACGTTCATGTCTGTGTTTGTGTTTCCATTTACATTCGGTGTTTGGGCATTGGTTTGGTCATTAGTGTTTGTGTTTTTGTTTATCTCCAATTACGTCAATGACTCACAGGCTGCGACAAAATTGAAAACAAAACAATGAAGGGAAGAAAGAAAAATAGTCCCTCTGTGTTAGGATGCCCAGAGGGCATCCGAGCACGGCTGCAGTAATGTGCCACTCTCATGCGGAGCCAATATCCTCCACAACGAGATCCTAATAAGTTTCTCTTCGAGGGCTCAAACCTGTAGGTCCTTCCAGAGGGTGGCCTAGTGCCCAGCCTGCAGGCCTCCCGCTGGGGGACTCGCCTTGGGCTCCGCCTGGCGCCGGGGCTGTGCTGCTGGAAGGGGGTGAGTTGTGGAGGAGAAAAGCGGCGGGGGCCAAAACGGAAGCGAGGGGACGACAATTACCCATTGCGTTTGGACTAATAATGGGAATTTGCCAAACTTTTTTTGTCGTATTAGTGTAATGATATCCCATCACCACCACTACCACTACACACACACACATACACACACACACACACACTTCTCCAGCACCTGGCTGGCGTCTGATGGCAATCCCAGGCTGAAAGGGAGTGTGAGAGTCCTGCGTCCCCTGCGTTTGTGGCCTCTCTCCCTGTCCGTGAGTGAGTGAGTGATGAGGTCTGTGTTCGTAATGGCCGCTGCCCCGTTATTTCCCCTTTGTAATAGTCTCACCTCCCCGCCTTGCGTTCAATCTTCCTGTCCGCGCCTTTAATTAGTCCGCGGCAACAATAACAGCCAAATTAGCCATGCCCTGAAATTGCTTTCAGATTTGGCCCCTCCGCTACTCTTCCTCCCCCTCCTCCTCATCCTCGTCATCCTCTTCCTCCTGCTCTGCTATACTGGTGCTCGTAATGAGGTCCTGGGGGTTGAGGCTTCCACAGATGACGCTGCGTGTTCGCGGAACAGGATGGACG
>NW_027468870.1:16202343-16219843 GCF_046254945.1 Alosa pseudoharengus | reverse complement strand
CTTTTGGTGTGGGGACTGCTGGCTGTCTTGCTGCCTCTCAGCCCGGGATTTTGTCTTGTCTTTTGATTTGGACTTTGTTATGTCTATGTAGTGTTTTGTTATGGTTTATCTTATATATTTATTAGGATTTGGGGTCAGTGGTGGGTTTTTGTTCACCCCTAAAGGGCCACGTACAGGTGGGGTGTAACACACACACACACACGCACACGCACACTGCAGTCAAGAGCCACATACACGCACACACACACACACACACACACACACACACACACACACACACACACACACACACACACACACATACACGCACACACACACACTGCAGTCAAGAGCCACACACACACACACACACTGCAGTCAAGAGCTACACACACACACACACACACACTCACACACTGCAGTCAAGAGCCACACACGCACACGCACACACACACACACACACACACACACACACACACACACAGTGCCCCATTCTGCTGCAGAGGTGCAGGTGAATCAGGGGATTACTCCCTGGCCGCTTCACAGCGTCCACACACAAATTCTCCTCTCCACCTGCCTGCTTAGCCTGACAAGACTCACCTTAATGCCCACCAGCGAGCGCCCCGGAGCACCTGAGCCGTGCAGCGCTCCCATTCCACACAGTCCCCCTGCAGACCGGAGATTAATTGGGCCTCCTGCCATATGCATTAGGCACTCAGAATAAACATGCTGGAACTGTGGACTGTTTATTTCACATCCACTGAGTTTGTGTGAAGCCGACCGGGTCCCAGTTCTACAGTAAGTGTCCTTATTAAGTCACAAATACTGACAGTTATGTGTGATGCATTCATAAGGGTTTATAACACATTAATAATATGTTATTATTATTATACATTACAGTTCTTGACACAAATCTGCCTGACTTCAACTCAATGCATAGAAATGTAATCATGAGATAATGATGTTTGAAGAACAAATTGGTTACACTTTACTTGACAGTATCAACATAAGAGTGACATGACACTGTCATGAACGCATCATAAACGCGTCATAAACACTTTTTACACTTCTTTTAACACTTCTTTTATTAAGTGACATTCGGTTTTTGTCATAATAAGTTAGGGTTAGGATTAGGGTTAGGTTTAGGGTTAGGGTTAAGGTTAGGGTTAGGGTTAGAGTTAGGGTTAGGATTAGGGTTAGAGGTTAGGTTAGGGTTAGGTGTTAGGGTTCATGTGTCATGACGGTGTCATGTCACCTTTTATGTCGATACTGTCAAGTAAAGTGTTACCGGACAAACTTTCTTACTATATTATGTCATATTGTGTCATTCTATGGACAAATATTATTTGTGGTGAATCTACAAGTTGCTGTTCGCTATAAACATGCTATGATGCGGTAACATTGTATGAAATGTTTATTTGTGAATTTCATTTGTGCCTTTCAACTGATTGTCAATCTAAAACCTACAGTAGTAATGACTAATTACTAAACTAAATGTTGTGTACATTATATACTGTTTGTGTTATAGAGTTGCTTAGTAAATTGAACATGAGGTTAATATAAAGCTGTGCTTACAGTTGTTTTCAGGTTAGTAATTACTGTGAATGTTACACTTCCCTTAAGAGTCTTCTTTATCTTTGACTGTGCTGTAGAGACAAGATAATACCTGACTGAGTAGTGAAAAACTAATTTTGAGCTTGCCATTTAGTAACCTTATCTTCCTCTCTGAGTGTCACGTATGCCTTTATATGCAATTATTTACTTTTCCAGTTGCCATGGCAACTCTGCGTGAGTTGAGGAGACAGAATTAATTGAAAATGAGCCGTGCTATGCTTCTTATGACCGGGGGTGGAAAACAAAACACACTGGTGTTGAAAAGCTGATAAGACCAGACGAACCTGGAAGCACAGACTGCTCCTCCTGATAGTTTCAAATAGACCTAATGCTCCATCCACCCTTAAAAGAGGTGCGCTCCACCTGCGAGCAAATGACAAAACCACACCTATACCAAAAAAAAAATAAGGATGTCAAAACATATATCACAGGGATATATAGCCGATTCATGACAGCGTGATATATTTCCAGAAGATTCCAATTTACCACTCCTTAAGATTTTTGTGATAACGTTGGCATATTGAGTGGTTGCTGTTAGATCCTGCTGATAAGGCAGTGAGTATTTCTGCAGTCGCTCCTCTGAGTTTTGTTTGAGGTCGGCGCTCGGTTTCCGTTCGCACGCACGTGTGGTGCCTCGGCTCGCTGAGAGCACTGCAGACTGTGAACTAATTCACAGTAGGGGCCCGTACCACAGCCATCCGCAGGCCAAGCCGAGGCTGTCAGTCTTTTCCCCACCTGGACTATTCACCAGGCGTGAGAAGGAGGGGAGGGAAGAGGAGGAGGAGGGGCGGGGGGGGGGGGGGCAGGGAAAGCAAAAAAAGGCAAAAGGCAGCGACGACAGAGAGCAGGAGTAACATCAGGGTGTGTGGGGAGGGGTGGAGAGTGTGGGGGAGAAATTCAATCTGCATAGCTGCTCTTTATCAAGGAACAGCAGGTGGAGAGAGGCTGGAGGAGGAGGAGGAGGAGGAGGAGGAGAGAGGGTCCATTAATATCAGATAGAGAAATGTTGAGAGAGAGAGAAACGGAGTGGGGGAGAAGAGGAAATCAAGTGTACAGCTCGCCAGAGCTGCTGTGAAAAATCTGCTGATGTCATTGGATTGGGTTTCCATCAGACGGGGAGGGTAAAGGGCGTTGAATGAGTGGCAGCATTCCATTTCGATTTCATCTCTCTCTCTCTCTCTCTCTCTCCCTCTCTTAATGTCTCTTCCGTTCTTTCTTTTCTTCACTTTCTTTCCCCTCCTTTCCTTCTCTCTCCCTCGCTCTCTGCTTCACTGGACACGTTGACAGAATGGAACCGTATGACAGAGGGAGCAATATCCCTTCAGCTACGAGGGCGTCGGATAACAGACCATGCTGACACACACATGCACCTACAGTAGCCACACACAGTGAACTTCTCTCACACATACACACACACACACACATTCTCTCATATGTGCAGGACACACATATTTACTGAGCAAACCTCACTTCTTAATGACATTGTATGTACCATGCATCGTTATTACATGTGACAGATATATTGAGGCATATTTCCACCAGCAGAATTAGATAGCCATCTGAAGCCAACGCCGAGTGACATTTCAAGGCCCCTCGCATAAAACATCTCCGTTCAACCCAACAACACATATTCTTATCTGTCCTTCCAAAGCATATGGCAAATTTATTTGGTTGAACACGAGCAGCGCCAGCCTTACACACACACACACATACACACACACAAATACACACACACATACACAAGCAAACATGCCCACACACAACCATCAACAGAGTGTGAGAGATGGTCTTAATGAGCAAGCCCCCACACATTCACTAATCATCTGATCCATTAGGATCCTTACAACCCAGTGGAGGGAGACCAGAGATGCATTACTGCTTCCCATGAGCCCTGCTGGCAGAGAAAAGCCTCCAGGAAACATGTTGGGGGTGGTGTGTGGGTGTGTGTGTGTATTTTCATGTGTGTGTGTGTGTGTGTGTGTGTGTCTGGGCAGAGGTGGTGTTGCTCCTGCTGCCTTGTCGTCTGCGGGCATTCATAGAGACATCTCTCATCTTCCGTCCTGCCAATACGTATGCCACGCCTAATCAGACGCTGGAGGGGGTGAGGCGTGGGGATGGGGGGTGCGGCTGTTGAGGCGAGGCCATTTAGCAGCGAGTGACAGACGAAAAGATGGCGTGCGAGATACGCATTTCGTGCTCACCTGAGCCGAAATGGAAATTGATTCAGTGTGAGAAAGTGTGTCTGTGTGTGTGTGTGTGTTTGTGAGGTGTGGGCGTTGAAGAAGTGTGTGGTGTGATTGTTTAACAGTGAATAAATGGTGATGAGAGGACAGGTTACCATGGAGACGTCTCTTTCACCCCTATTACAGGTGATTGATGATTCGCCAAACACACATGTAACTGCTCAATTGACTATGCCATGTTTGATCAGTCTGCGAATCAGTGGGGAAAAGTCATTGTTGAGTTTCGTAGTTGTTCCTGTTGTTGCTATTATTGTTGCTATCGCTGTCATCGCTTTGGTACCCTGAGATCTTAAGCATTGATGTGTGTATTTCACATAAAACGGCTGGCACAAATGAATAACTGGGAACATATGTGAGTGTCGCACACAAGCTCTGACAAGCACAGCCGCATAAACGCAGTGACCTCTGAGTGAGTCTTAACGAAAGTCTCCTGATGGAGACTTACATGATCCCTCTCCGCCCTCGCATCATTTTCAGTGAAATATCTGAGATTTGGCTCCGACTCAATGCATCGCAGCGGCTATAAAAAGAGCGCTCTCCGATTTAAATAAGCCATTTCTGCGGCTATTGATTTCAGCCGGATTCTGTAATGTTAGCTCTCGGAGATAGCGTCCAAATATAAAATCGCTAGGATGAGTAATTGTCTGTGGTGTGTTTTTTTTCTTCCTCTAAGCTTAGTTGCGGTTCTCCTGGTTTCACAACACATGTTGGACCGATGGGTATCTTGCTGCAAAGGGATCAAATTCCACTGCAAGACGGAATGCGCATGTAACCAGACGAGAACTATGAAAAGTGCCCCACATTGTACTCGCATTAAGAAAGAGACTCTTCGGAGAAGAAAAACGGAATCAAGGCCTGTGTTCGATGAAACCGGAATCCACAACCTCTCTCTGTGCGAGATGCTGGCCAGATATTTGGCCAGGCATTTTTGGAAACCTGATAATTTGGTTTGCACTGACCCAAAGATAGCATCGTCTCTTCTTTTCTCCTCTCCTCTCCTCCCTGAAGTCCTCATCCAGTGAATAACTAGTTCTGTCCATCCATTCGGCGACTTGTATGGAGTCTCGTGTTTTTCACGTTCTCACCCAGATTAGTGGCGGAGCCTTCGGGTTTGAGATGGAAGACGGAGCTCTGTCTAAGTTATACCAGGAGGACTGCCCAGAGGCATTAACATGGAGCTAAAGGCAGACACACACACAGACAGGAGGGTTTTTCATGTCTAAGCACCCTCATGCATGTCTGAGTGTTTCTCCTCAGACATGGAGGTCAGGCTGGCTAACTACAGTATGCCTCACTGAGGCATGTATCTGAGCACTGACACCAGCACTTGACATCATCTAGCATTAAGCTGCTTGTTTAGATCACAAGCAGTAGCTGCATTTATTATTAGAAGTTACAGACGAGCAATATTCTCTGAAGATGGTTCTCTTAATAGAATTGAGAAATGCCTGTGCCATCAGCCACACACACCCACACACACTGTCGCATATACCACTGTGGAATTAGTGCTTAGATAATAAATTGTTGTGGCACTGTACAGACAGTAGTGTTATTGAGGGCATAAAAAAGAAGTGCATTACTTCATTGCTCCCCTCTTTCCTTTAAGAATGATGTTTCTTCTATCTTGCAGTCATTTCCTATCATTTATGGCCTATTTAAATTGGAACATGCTGCAACCAAACAATTCAGGCAATGTTCGGCACAAATAGTATTTGATTTTTCTTACCATGAATATGCTATACATTTGAATATAAAGTGCTACAACTGACTTCCAGACCATTTGCCACGATCATATAGGAATACTGGGGTGTGTGTACAGTTTGTGGGAGAGATCAGATCCTAGAACAGTTATTCTGAGAGAGAGTTCAGCATCCTCTCTGACTACCCCCTGCCTTTCTCTGGAGGTCTGTTGTAACTCATTCTCATTCAGTAAAAAATACACATTTCCATTTGCCTGCTCAAGAAAGGAGGAAAGTGACCTAATTGGCAGCTGGCAAGTTTAATCGCAACATACTTTGGTACGGACGGCGTCCTCATGAATATGTTGGGATCTGAAATAAATTATTTAATGGGAGGATCCATCTTGAGGTCCACTGAAGCGTGCTAGAAAGTCATTCATATTAAATGAGATGTGCACTCGCCTAAAAGGGAGCCAGCTAAACGCTGTTTATGGCCATGCAAGTAAACAGGCCGCGTGGCTTGTGATACTAGAGAAGAGCCAAGGTATGGTACATATGCGTCAGACGCATCAGTGTACTACTGAACACATACACTCACACACATGCACATACATGTATGGTCACATCCACCCACACACACACATACACTTTCACACATACGCACGCGCACATACATGTACACACACTGGTCTTAATGCACTGCCTGACACACATGCATAAACACACAGACACACGTCTCTCTCTCACTCTCACACACACACTCACACACACACACACACAGACTCTTGTACATGTACTTGCAAATGTACACAGACACACATACCCATACAGAAATGCCAACCAATACACACATTTGTACATTCACATTTACATACACACAAACACATCCAGTTAAGTGTGTCCCTGTACCTGCTTGTGAGGACACCCCACAATTAAGTGATAATTAATTGCTCCCTTGGTAGTTCTGCATCCTCTGTGCAGGGAAACATTCAGAACAGGAACCATTTTGCTGCAGGGTAAAAACCGAGGCACTATCCTCTCAGGAGGCTATGACTCCACGAAAAACTGTATCATCAACACAATTATTGCACTTGCATCTGCAAATAAAGATTGAAAATCACTTAATCGCTCTGTGTTGCAAGGTGCTGAGCTGTTCAAACTCCATTTAGCCTTTTCTATTTCGCTATACAAGTCTATTGACTTCCTCAATAGACCTTGTCTCATGAAAGCTATTTTGTAGGGCCTCAGGGTCCAAATAAGGTATTCTTAGACTCATCCACGGGAGGAAAAAACCAGCAGGCACAGCAGATATTCCTGCCTGAGGCCCCAACAGATGAGTCAACTAAGTACTTAGGGCATATGGAGAAAAGCATGTATGTATTTATGTTTAGTTGTGAGTGCTAATCCTGCTACGATCTAAATACTGGCAGAATCTCAAAAGATCCCCCCCCCCCCCTTTGTCCTTAATCCATATTAACATTTGGATTTGAGGATTTTGCCAGACATGCCCTCACAGACAACTGTTCAATAGAAATAATGATAAAAATTATTGACCAGCTGGAGCCATAGAGAGCCAGTGTTAGCATTAGCTTTGGCAAGCTAGCATGTAGAGTTTAAGTGTTAAGAGTCGGCAACCTCGGGGTCAGTAGACGGTGCCTCCCTCCAAACCTCCCAACCCTTTTCTCTCCCCAGACGGTTCCGTGTCGGTCCAGGGATCCGGCCGTTCTCCCAGGCTCGACTCGGCTCTGGCCGGCGCTTTCACACAGGACTGAAACGTGTCCAGTCGACCACAAAGCAGACAGGCTCTCTTCTCCCAGGGTTTGGTAATTATATAGATTTTTTTTTGCGTTCTCCTCCACTCCTGGCATAGCTGTGGAGAGCACCAGCAGCAGCAGTTCGATTTATTTCTGCCTGCGGAGTGGCTCTAAAATGGCAGGGCCTGCCTGCTTGCCTTCTCGGTCCTGTGCTATCACCGCTGAGAAGGATGTGTGCAGCATTTCTCCTGAAATTCCCCACGCTAAATTTTTCTCTCTGTGCGACATTACTGGCAAGTTTTTAGGAGATGTTAAAAAAAGAACTGAATAAAATTGAAAGAAATGCATCTCATTAAACATGCATATCCCATGGAAAATTTTGGGTTAAGTTTTTACTGGTTAAACTTTAATAGCTAGTTCACTTCATCCTGAGTGATTCTTTAGCCAGCAGTTAATTTAATGAAAAATAAAGGATTAATGCATTATACATAAAGACAAATGGTACAAGAGGTTTCATTAAAAACGACTGTGCCCATTTGCAAAGACAAGGTCATTAAATTGTGTACCTTCCTCCATCTGGATGGAGACCATTTACTTAATCCTTGGAGGACATGGATGACCTCTAACAGTGGTTCTCTCTAAAGAGGTATTTATTCTATATTGCGCTATTTTTTCCAGTGAGTCATTATTTGTTGTTTCAAAGGATCAGATTATACATAAGCCAAGTGACACATGTTATTGTCTTTTGAAGCTGAAAATCTATATGCCTCTATAGAAACACATATTTGTTGTTATTGTTTCGTTGTTGTTATTGGCAACACCATCACACATACTGTACAGATATACACTGGGCTGAGAATATAATTAAACAGCTCCAGCATTGTTCTGTGGCTGGACGTGGTATAGGGAGGCCATTGTGACATAGTCGTGGCAGGTGCGGGCTGGAATGGCTGCGCTGCCTGATGACTGTGTCAGTCTGCTGGAGCACACATTCAGCCGTGGGCGAGCTCCGGGAGAACACAGGATTAGAGGTCGCCTAATGGATTTGTTATTTCAGAAAAACGACTCTGAAATGTTGATTCAGCAGGAACGCAGCACCACTCCGTTCCGCACACAGACACACACACAGACACCTGTCCCTGGGAGTTTTGTTGTGTTCCATTCACTGTGCCATTTTTTTGCAGCCAGTCATCAAAAAATGCCACCAACACACTTGTGACTGAAAGTCCCATTGATCAGTTTCAGTAGTGTGGTACACATATGTTTCCCCACTTTAAAATGTTGTCATATTGTTGTCCCAGTTCAAATTTTTTGATATTCTCTTTCTTTTTTCCCTTCTTTCGGAGTTCCTCCCTCACACTCCAAGGACCGCCGCTATCAGGGAATTTTATCTGGAAAGATGGAGGGCAGTTCTTGCTGTGGGAAAGAACGAGGCGGACATAAATTCAGCAAGGTCGCCCTGCGGCCCTGCATGTGCATGTGTGTGTGTGTGAGTGTGTGTGTTTGTGTGTGTACATGTGTGCGTGTGTGTGCCCGCCTGCCTCAGATGGTTTCCCTCAGTAGTGAGGGGGTGTAAGGCCAGGCGCTCTCAGGCACCTGCATGTGAGTGTGATGAATCAGAGCTCCGGAGAACAAAGTGGAAAATGTGGGCTTTGATTTGTGACCCCCAGAGGGCGATGGCCGTGATCAGACTCCAAGTGCTCTTTCTGAGGACTTGTCATTTCCGACTGATAAGTGTTTTTCCAGCAATCTAATAGCTCTTAAATGAGGCCAAGTGTAGCCCTTGGCATTCAGTGTACAAGTCAAGAGGCATTTCGAGCGGTATTTACACAATGCAAATGTCTTCTTTAGATAAGGGAAGCTGGGACATTTTTTCTCAAAAGCTGAATGATATTTCAATAAGGGAAAACATGTTACATGTAAGCCTAATTTCCCACCTTCATTTGTATCGATAAGGAAATCAGATAACCGTTGTGGCGGTAGTGGTTGTCTAACCATTTTTTCTGTTGTAATTTTGCCTGTCACGATAATGGGACATTGCAGTGTTTCTAAATGTAATTTCACTGCAAAATAGAGATAGTAAATGTTTTATCACTGAAAATAATTCTGACACATCCTTCTTTACTTTGAACAGAAATGGGGCACACATCTATTGAAAATGGATTTACGGTACTTTCAACAAGAATAATAGAGGTTAAGTACCAAGTAAATAAAAAATAATAAACCCCTTAATCTTTTTCATAACAGTCACTCTGTTTCTATTCTGGACTATAGTGATAACATTCACTTCTGTGCAGTTTGCTTTATTAATGTTTATAATTTCTATAAACCCCAAATGTATATTTATCCTCCACAGGCGACAGGGAGTGTCCATTAAAACTCTGTTTGAGTTGAGTGTGATCGCAGCACTTGGTCGGGCACTTCTGGGGCGCGGGCTGGCAAAACCCTGAGACCAACTTAGTGTGGATCCACTTTCCACATTGGATATGTGTTCTACAGATGAGAGACTTAACTGACTCCCCTTGGAAGTCTGTATGGATTCTGCAGACCTCTGGGCCTGGGAATCCCATACCCACATTCACACAGTTATGCACACATCCCTCAGTCACGTACAGTCCCAATACACACACTTCGCGCACACACACACACACACACACACACACACACACACACAGAGGGAGATTGAGAGAGCAGATGGATTCATACACAGCACGTATACACAAATATACATGTACGAGGACATAGCCCAATAGACTCACGCACATGTGCACATACACAGCACATTATTAATATAAACGTATCTGTAAATACACGTTTACATCACCTGAACACATATAAACACACAGGGACACAAACACACACACACACTCATATTCCATCATACCAATACACATTCATACACGCACACACACACACGTAAACGCACACACACACACACACCTCCTGACGGGGTTAAACTTTCATTAGCTTGCCGTGTCAGGAGAGGTTTCCCCTCATCTCGGAGGTGTAATGCTCCCTGACATGTGTCTCTGGCTCTTTGATTTATGGACTGGCACAAGGGGGGCTCTCGCACATCAAACGGCCGAGTTGCGGGCCCCGTGAACCCCCGCAGCATGCCCACTGAGAGGCCGGGGAGCGTGCGGCCTCCAGCAGGCCAGTGGCAAGGGCCCGGAACATTCCCCACTTCCCGCCGAGAGCGAAGACTCAAAACACACACATGAACACATACACACACATTCACACTCTAAACAAACTTTACGCACTGATAGGAGAGAGAGACAGCAAGAGAGAGAGAGAGGGAGAGAGCGAGAAAGAGAGAGATGGAGCAGTTACGTAACGTTTCCTATCACCCCATCTGTCATTTGAAACAAACAGCAAACCTCAAGAAAGAGTGGGCAGACTCCTCCTGAGTGAATTATGCCATAAACAGAGAAGTGCTGTGTCTGTCTTTCCTGTTCCTGCATTTAAATTTGTATCTACCTAGTAGTCAACATGTTACATTTATAAGTGAAAATCGGAATATATCTTGCCATATGTGTGTCTGTAACAGTATCCAACTTAATATTTCAAAATATCTGACCAGATATTCTCTCTTCTCTCCTCTTTATGTTCTTTTATAGTTTGGCCTCTTATAACCCAGTCAAATCAAGTCTCCAGACTAGAGCAAACATTTCAATAATATGTAAGATAGCAACATTGTGCAAATGGCAGATTAAACAGAATATAAAGATAGAGTTACACAGTTAACATAGTACACATTACAATTGACCAAACAATACAATCAACATTACACAGCAGCACAAAAGACAAAAACATTTCCACTGTTTATTGGACCACATTCAATTCTGTAGACAAAAGGTGAAAGAAAGGCTGCATGTAATCAAATCCTATGAAGACCATTTGAATATTAAGGAAATATAGGCTAGAATAACCAGTTAAGTTTAAGGCTAGTATGCTAGTCTTGCTAATTAACAAGCTAGCTTTTATTAGCCTTTCTCTCTGGTGGCCATGGGATTCAATAAACTGTGCTCTCTTCACTAATGCCTGATGTGCTTTTCATGTATGTGTTAAAGATCCTTAATTACTGTGCACAATTATTAGTCTTTACATTAAATTGTGTGATCTTTTAATAGTTTGCATCAGTCATCTGGCCACCCAAGGTTTCTGCTAAACTGTGCATATTAAGTGTCTTCATTGTCAGGGTCCCCAGGAATCTCACAGCAGGGCTCCACTGATAGTGTTAAAGGATCACAGCTCTTTCCAGTGTCAGACGCAGCCATATGCTTAATTATGTGCATGTATTTATGAACTGCATATGCAGAAACACACTACACACCCACTCACATTCAGTTGCACACACACGCACACAGCGATGGTAGCCTCTGTTGGGTCAAGGTGAATTGTGGGCAACCGCTAATTAGCCGCCCAGTGATGGCAAAAAAAGTAGAATAAGTAGGCCAGCTAGATGGCCTGCACTGGCTCAACTTGAACAGTTCCTGGATATTCTTACTCACTGTCCACAGGCATGCCATTTTAGTTGACTAGTCTTTTTTTGGCAACATGCTATTGGCTGGTCATTTAAAGGACAGATGTCACCTCTGTTCACAATTAGAGTCAACATATCCAGGCTATTTTCATCCATTTGTTCGTCACTGATTTTTTTTTTTCCATAGAGAGTGCACCAGTCCAGATACATACATGTAGGCTAAGTTTTATTTTCTTGTTTTATTAATATAGCACATTTAGACATTGTGTTTTATAATAAAAGTCAGAAAGACAAAATATTCCAGGTTCCATATTCCGCTTACACACACTATACATGCTTTAAACCGCAAATGCAGTGTTGTGTGTAACGCGTTATAAAGTAACGAGTTACAGTAACGTAACTACTTTTTCGAGTAACACGTAGTGTAACACGTTACTACTGAAAATTTGGTAACGTAACATAGTTCCTTTTTCATATCATATCAAAACAGCGACGCTGCTTTCTCAGCTATAGGCACGAGGCAATAGGCACGAGCTCCACACGGCAGCCTACGTGACAGAGGCTGGTAGCATGAAGTGCAATTATAGCTCCACACGGTACGTGACAGAGGCTGGTAGCAATGAAGAGCAATCATAGCAAGCGAGACGAAGCCAATGCTAACTTCTGAGGGATGGAGGTAGCCTATTCACATTACTTCGAACTCGTTGAAACTAAGGGGAGGAATGTGAGTGTTAGTTGTAGCCTAGCCTACACTGTCCCCTGATTTTGTCTACTGCCGTTAACTCAACTGCCAGCCTATTGATACGATTTGCACTAGCGTTGCACCAAATTTGGGAGGAGCGCCTGTTTAATGAAAGAGTATAAGGCTATAAAATAAGCCCTCATACATTTTGTTTTCACCTATATGCCCAAGATGTAGCGAGGCTATGTTATTTGATATTGTTTCATAGGGCTTTAGTGGTGGTGTTGAAGCCTATAAGCCCAATGTTTTCTTGTCAAGTGCTCTGTTTGTGGCATTTTTTATAATAAAGAGCACAAAAGAAATACCTGTTATGTCCTCCATAGTAGAACTTTATGTAGGCCTACACATTTAGGAACAGATATTGGGTTCTGCCCAAAGTCGAGCAACGTAAAAGTAACGAGTAACGTAAAAAGTTACTTTCCATAGAGGGCAACTAAGTAAAGTAATGGGGTTACTTTTTTGAGAAGTAACGAGTAACGAGCAAACACTACTTTTTAAAAGTAACTTCCCCAACACTGATCAAATGTGCCCGGAGGAGGAGCATACCATAGTTCAACACTGATACACATTAGCATCGAAACCATCTCTCTTCAGGCAGTGCATCGGGTACCACCCATTTAAATGTATGTTTCCTCTTGTACCTTCCCCATGCAATCCAAGCCTCAGTTGTCTTTGCTTATAAATGGCCCCTTGAAAGACTTCTCCACCGCTTTGTCCTGGTCTCCCTCTTTCTAGTTATCTGTGCTGACTAAAGTGGATTTGTCAGGTGAAATCAATAGGACATGATACTCGGATTTGCCCGGTCAAGCAGCCTCATTGAAAGAGATGAACAACGCGATTTTTTATGTATTCAGGGGGCACTTTCCTGAGTACATGAGCATTTCCACATTCAAAACTCCTAAAATATATGGACAAAGCTGTGCCTGTTGATGCAATAATGCAACTCCTCAAAAAAACCGAATAATAAAGGAACTAATAACAAAAGATACCGTCCGCAAACATTTTTGTTTGAACTGACTGCAAGCCAATGACTCAACCCAGGCAATAAATCCTCATTAATATGAAATAATTATGTTTACACTTGAAGATAAGCCAAAGGGTGATTGACTAGCAGAGGCCTCTGCTCTGCCTTCTGCACAGTGTCAGTGAAGGGGGTCTGGTTAACGTCAGGCCCTCAGAGGAGAGTGCTTCTCTGGGTTAAGGACAGCCAGGACAGGGAGTGAGGGAGAAACCAGAACCCGTCCGTCTGTTTGAAGAAGCGGTGAGTGTGTGTGTGTGTGTGTGTGTGTGTGCGTGCGTGTGTGTGGGTGGGTTGGGGGGGGGGGGGTCTTTATTTCTGGGCTGCTGTCAGGCGTGCTTGTCCCAGTGTCTTAGGCGGAGGAAAGAAGTGGGAGAGCCTGCAGCCGCTCGACTGTTTGACACAGAAAAGAGACTCTAATTATTCTACCACCACCTCACTGTCTGTCCTTCACGACAGGGAGGTTAGGATCAAGGGCAGCGCCTGAGACAGAGTGTGAAGTCGAGAGACACGGAGAGAGAGAGGGAGAGACATAGAGAAAGGGAGGGAGAGTCAGGGAGGCTTAGAGCAACTTTCCTTGAAAAAAAAAAACCCAGAAGACAATGGAAATGACCCTGGATGTTTTAAGAGAGGTTTTACTGACGACAAAGAGCCTCCCAGCTAGCCATCACGCCGTCATCCATCATCTGTCAGACAGACTTGAAGAATAGGTACCTCAGGCAATGTGTGTATGAGTATGCATTGTGTGTGTTGTGAGTGTGTGTGTGTGTGTGTGTGTGAGAGAGAGAGAGAGAGAGTGAGTGTGAGCGAATGAGTGTGTGCCTGTATGCTTGCATCGGTGCAGTCACCACTTACACTGTCACAGTGTCCGTGTGACAGCAGATGCTGGTTCATCCTAGCCACCCACCCCAGTCACGCTTGGCAGTTTTCCACCGGAGTGAGAGCCAGGCCTGCCTACAGATGAACAGGAAGGCATGAGAGACACACAGAAACACTGACCTGAGAACAGCCCTCTGTCTCTTTCCTCCCTCATCTGCTTCGCTGTAATGAATAATCTGTTCATCTAATGGACGCCATCTCTCATTCCCCCCTTGGCTCTAATCATGTGTGGGGCACAAGCTGTGGTGTTGGTGTTGTGTGTGTGTGTGTGTGTTGAGGGGGGTACTCCAGTCCAGCTGTCTGCCCCTCCCCAACACACACACACAAACACACACACACACACACACATACACACACACACACATACAGTACACACACACACACACTTCAACGTCTTCATCTCATCACATCACCCAGAGGGAGGAGTGACACAGAATCTGGAAGCTGGCAAACCGGCAGTCGGCCCCGTCCCCCTTCCCTCCGTTTGAAGTGTGGTGCCAGCTCCAAAGCGCTCACATCTGCCCCGCGGCTTCTGGTGCGGCTCAGAGCCGCAATTGTGCGCGCCGGGTGGAGGTGGGTGGGTGGGTGGGGAAGGGGACTTTAAAAGATGCATTAAATAAATATGCGGCACTTCAGTGTATTCTTGCTATGTGCTGCGCTCAGGGAGAGCATTGGCGAGCCAGCCAGGGTTTTCTGATGGAGGAGGCTGGCCTGCAGCTGTGTGTCATTTACCCCAGGGGCAGAAGAGGGGGATGCTGGAGCAGGGATAGGCTTCTTTTTTCTCTTGTATCCATCTAGAAGGCTGTGTATGATTTGGTATCATTACTGCATATATTGCATTGTTGCATTTGAGTGTGTGTGTGTGTTTATCTCTGAATATGTGTGTGTGTATGTAACCATAACGTGTGTGACTGTGTGTTCCTCTCCTGTGCCTACTTCTGTGTCCATGGCATGCCCGTCTTGTTGATACGTGCATGAACATGCGTATGTGAATGTGTGTGATTGTGTGTGTGCGCTGTACGCTTCTTTCAAATGACTTTGTCCTCCCTAGCCCTCCCCTCCTCCAGCATACCTACGGTGCACAGAATGTGTGGGATGGAGTGGGGACCCAGTCCATGGTGGCCATATGTTTTAGTGTAAAAAAAACCTCAAGCACAACCATGGAACTGACATGAAAGCAAGCGGGACTCTTCACAGACTAAACAAGGGCATTGTTTCAGCCTCACAGTTGTCTTTGCTGTACATGCTGTTCTCTCGTTATTACTACACAGTGCCAATTTACAGCGACACAGCCCCCTCGTCTTCTCCTCGAAAACGTCCTCTCCTGCGCACCATAACAGGCGTTAAGCAACCACTTTAAACAACAAAAAGAACAATAAAAAAAAAAAAACAATCCCTAATTCCATAAACGCCCCGGCCAGTCATTACAGATCTGGCGCAAACTCCGGCGTTTCCTCCCAGGTGATAACTCCGGGGGCGCGACTCCAGGAGCGGAGGTGTCAGGCGGGAGGGAGGTGTGAGCAGCGAGGGCAGGCGGTTTACAAGGGCCGGCTGGGGCTGGAGCCTATTAGAGCCACAGTCAGCAGCAGCAGCAGCAGTGCGGGTGGAGGCTGTGGCTGAGATGGCTGCAGGGGTGATGGTGGTGGTGGTGGTGGGGATGGAGGTGGAGGTGAACTCTCTCTCCCTGCAGAAACGCATTAGCTACAGAGGAGCCATTAGCTGCTTCGGGGCGTTTCTTTTATAAGGGACCTCTGGGCACATCGGAGCAGGCCTGTGGGGGGAATTAAAGCCAGCGGTTCTCACCTCCCGGTTCCCATGTAACCCGATCAGACCCTTTTAAAGGAACCCGAGACCTGAATATGAACAATCTGATGCGTGGCTTAGGAAAGAAAGTCGGGTGATGAATGAGTATTAAATTCTTTTCTCTCTTTCTTCTTTTTTTTGATGGGGGTTCTTTTTACATTTTCGCGCTCACGTCTGTGTGGTTTTGCAAGTGTGTGAGTCTTTGTGTAGTCACGAGGTGCTGGGGGTCTCGAGTTCATGCACTCTCTTTTGTCTTTCTCTCTCTCACAAGTCTTTTGTGTCGGAAAGTGCAGGAACTTTGGCACATTGTCACTCGGAGAACCCTGCTATTGTAATTAGGATTGCACTTGAGTAAAACAAAACTTTATGGTTCATGTGTGTGTGTGGGAGAGAGAGAGAGAGTGTGTGTGTGCATGTGTGTGTTTGTGAGTGTGTGTGTGTGTGTGTAAGACGGAGACACAGAAGGAACTTCCAGTATATGACTTCCTGCGTGTCAGTGACTCGGGTCCGGAGATCACACGTGGCCGCGTGGATGTGGAGGCCTCGGTGCACTGGAGCTCATCTCCACTGCAAAACGCCTGTTTCCAGATCAGTGCCAGAGACGGCCATTAGCCCGCGCTCCAGACCAGCGGGGCTGTTTCTGGGTCAGTGGCGTGAGTCAGTCGCAGACTCCATTGCCTGGGCCCCGCACTTTCTCCCAGCAGCTGGAGAATCCATCCATCCATCGATTCATCCATCTGTTCCTTCCTTCTCCACATTCCCAATCTCTCTTTTCCTCTCTCTGTCTCTCTCCTTCTCTCTCTCTTTTTCACTTATTCTCTGCCTCTCTCACTTCAACTTCCTCCTTTGCTTACTCTCTCTCTCTCTCTCTCTCTCTCTCTCTCTCTCTCTCATTAACTATCCACGTCTGCAACTTTTCCATGCTCACTCTCAAGGGTTTCTCAGGGTAACTCCTCTATCCTTCCCTACATTTTTCATTTGTCACTTTATCTCTTCTCTCCATCTCTGTATCCCTCCATCCCATTACTCTTCTCTGCTCGGGTCGCTCCTGCCCTCCAGATGCTGTCGTGCCGGTCCGATAGGGGTTATTGGGGTTGGGTTGGGAGGGCTCCACCTACACTCTTTGACAGAGGGGCCCTGATTTACGGGGCCATGCCAGGGCATCGCGTGGAGGCCCCCCCCAACCCCAACCCCAACCTCGGCCTGAAAGAGCGCCCTCCCGTCGTGCTCGTTATTCCACGCCCGTAAATGCTCAAGTCAATTTAATTGTGGATTTCATTGCTTGGGGGTCCTACGGATGGCA
>NW_027468870.1:16177343-16189843 GCF_046254945.1 Alosa pseudoharengus | reverse complement strand
CTTTCTCTCTCTCTCTCTCTCTCTCTCTCTCTTTCTCTCTCCTCTAGTCATCACCTCCTTTAAAGTTAATCTACCTCACGAAGAGCTTTTGGTGGGACACCGTGGAGCGCGAGGCCAGACTCGGACAAAGAGCCGAACAAGAAGGCCTTGGGTCTGGTAGAAATGTGACACAGGGATTACCCAGGAATGTGGTGGTCACACTATTTTACTTTTCTTTGCTTTTCTTTTTCTTTGCAACCCCCCCCCTACTCTCTCTCTCTTTCACACACATAATAATACGCACACACACACACACACACACACACACACACACACACACACACGCCACCATCTTATAGAAGTCACATGACCTCTGGGGTCACTGAACTGTGCCAAGTATATTAACAACATCCAGCCTCTGTAATCATACTTATTTAATGGTCATGTGGACTTGTCATCTGGGGGGGTGGAGGGGGGGGAATTGAGGGTGGATGTGGGTACGCGGGGTGGGTGGGGTGGGGTGGGGAGGCATTGAGGAGTAGATTACCCTCTAATGATCCTAGGCTCATTTTAAAGCCCAGTGCAGCCAGCGTTTCCTTCATTAATTCTGATGAAGCTGTGCCCCTCGCCTCGGCTCTAATTGTGTATTGACATAAACTCGGCACCGCACCCGCGCCTCCTGGCGTAATTGCCCACGCCGTCGCGGCCTTCGGCCCAGGATCGCGCCAGGTCACGTTTACTAAAGCCCCCCCAGACACAAACACACACACACACACACACACACACACACACACACACACACACACACCTCCATACATAGCTCTGTGGGATGTACTGTTTAGCTAGCAATTTTTGCAGCCATGCTACGCCAGCAAAGCTCTGTCATGTGCGGGAACATCGAAATATCACGGCAGGCTCGAGAATTGTCGAAAGTTCCTGTGAGAATAAAAGAAATGTAATATCTGAAAGTTATAATTGGTTTATGGGGGAACATTTTTGACACGCTGTAAGACAGATATGGCTTTGGATGTGCCAAAAGCGTTTTTCCCCTCCCAAAATGGGCTCCGTAATAACAGTTGTGTGAGTGAAATAAATATGCGGCGACTCCACAGAAGACGGAAGGCATTCTTCCCTGGGCACTGAAAGAGCAGCTTGGCTCTCTGCTGGCCTGCTCCGATAAACTGTTTTTCATTTGTGTTGGGAGATGGGGAAACGTGATGAATCAGTGATAAAGATGGAGTGATAATGAAAGGAAATGATGAAATGGAGTTCCAATGATTGTAGGAGAGGAATGGGAGAAAAGAGAACGAGGGAGAAAGAGAGAGAAAGAGAGATAGAGATTCGAGATGCAGTTTGACAGTGATAGCGTCAGTGTTCGGCTGAGGTTTTCATCTTGTGCTGCCAATGTTATAGCACTAACTTGAAGATGCATTGTGTGTGTGTGTGTGTGTGTGTGTGTGTGTGTGTGTGTGTGTGTGTGTGTGTGTGTGTGTGTGTGTGTGAGTGTGTGTGTGTGTGTGAGTGTGTAAAATGCTATACAGCATGGAGTGTGAAAGATGGACTCACTCATCCATACAGACAAAATACACTACACACACACACACATACACACACACACACACACACACATGCGCACGTAGGCAGGCACGCACGCACGCGCACACACACACACACACACACACACACACACACACACACACACACACACACAGAGACACTCACACACACACACACACACACTCACCAAAGAGATGAATGTGCCGAGCGTGATACTCTACCTTCAGGATTTGCAGGATGTGTATAGTTGTAACACATATTTATTTTTGTATTCCTCTTGTTTTCTCTTTGTCTCTCACATCACACTCTGTTTCCCTGTGTCTGTACCTTTGGTTACATTCTCTCTCACACTGACAGACATGTGGGTTATTTGTCTTTGCCTGGAAATATTTGGTCCCTGTCTCAAACATTGCTCACTCCCAATTCCCCAAAATATGCCCCCCCCCCTCGCTCTCTCTCTCTCTCTTTCTCTCTGTCTCTCTCTCTCTCACTCTCTCTCTCTCTCCTTCTTTCAGTGCGTCTGTATGTGTAAGCATTCATAAAACACACACTCTGACTTCATGAAGCATGTTGTTTAGTACTGTTACATGCACTGTATACACTTGCAGGAATAATGCATGTGTATCATTAAAGCTTAACATCAGGGGTACTGACTAAACAAAGGCACAGTTGCAGAATCAGTCCTATGTAGCACAAAGGACTGTTATGTAAAGCAGAATCTGTGACAGGAGACACTGAAAATCTGATGGTCTTTCTGCAATGAACCGGCATCTTGTTGGGTTGTTTTGATTTGTCTCATATTTAAAGAAGCATTGTCGATGCGAGTGCAGGAATGCTTTGTGGCGTACCTCACACTGAGTGGACAAAATGGCTTTTTTTGCTCAGCTCTCTCCCAGGCTGTTTGCTTCAGATATTTTATTGTGTCACTTTCTTGCAGACGTTTCGCAAAATGGCTCTGGTCAAAAGTGTCAAAGCCCATTAGAAGAGCAATAGAAAAGAAAAAAAAACTTTTATACAGCCATGTTTTGGTCCTCTGAAGCTTGCTGGGATCAAACTCACATTGCATCCCATCCAGAATGTTTCCAGAACAAAGATATACCAACAGCTTAAAAAAACACAGATCTCTGACAGGCTTTCGCCTCGGCCTTACAAAAAGCCACTTGACATTTCCATAAATGGACCCAATGACAGGTTGTGAAAGAAATAAACAGTATGTGAGAAAGTTATATAAAACACAACATCTGTAGCATGAGCTCCATTTTTTAGAGCTGCAATGGCTGCAAAGCCTTGGTAACATGTGGTGGTGACGTGGTGATGGTGAGATGAAAGCCATGGGCAAGGCTTGTTGAGATGAGACATGGGCGGCTCGGGGCTTCTTCGTCAGAGCCGTGATGTGTCAGAGAGGAGGTGTTAGGAGGCTGTTCACAGCTGCTTGTGGCGGCGAGGGATGTCGCGAGCGCATTCTTTAAAATGTGCACTCCTGTATACAGTGGATTTGAAATAGACTGTGAGCGTCTGAATTATGAATATGGTGCATCAAATACACCTCTTTCAGTCTTGTTTCAGTCTATCCTTCTTCTCTCTTTCCATCCTTCTTCTGTACCGCTTTCTCTCTCTCTCTTTCTCTCTCTCTCTCTCTCTCTCTCTCTCTCTCTCTCGCTGACAGGCCACACACTGTGCCTACTGAGCTTCTTCGGAGGGGCTGTTCTATTTACCTCACACAGCCCTGCCAGGGAGATTATGACGGGGTGAACTCATTTTCTACAGAAAGCTCCTCACTACCCATTTTGCACATACAAGCACACACACACACACACACACACACACACACACACACACACACACACACACACACACACACACACACACACACACACACACACACACACACACACACATAAACTCCCATCCTCTTTTCTTTTTCCTCCCACCCCCTCTGTCTCCCTCCATCTCTACCTCCATCTCTGCCTCTCCTTCTCCCTCCCTCCCTCTCTTTCCCTCTCACTAAGCTGATCTCATCAAATCATACTCCTCATGCAGAATGATGCTGCTGAGTCTTGGGGCCATCACCACGGCAAATCTGTCCAATGTCTTATAAGCATCACACAAAGAGTAAAGGAATGAGAAAGAAAGAAAGAAAGAGAGAGAGAGAGAGAAAATGAAACATGAAGAAGGAGTGGAATCTTTAGCCTGGGAAACGGCTCCATCCGGCTCACCTCTGTCTTCACATCCGCCGTTGCTGTGGCAGAACACCTCCGGTGCCCGTAATCTGGCAGTGCGGCGTGGCACATTGTTGGGGTCATTACCCGCGCTAACGTGAGGCTATAGGGTGCTCTTTTGATGTGCAAGGAATGCTCTCTGGCAGAGAGAGGAAAAAGGGGGGAATTGATTGAAATGGTGGAGCGGGATTGAGCTGTTAGCCATAGGGCATGGGAAAGACAGGGGTCAGAGCTAATGCCGGACAGATGTGTGCCTCCCCGCGCCCGGGAACCGCATATGGAAGGCAAATATGTCCCACGGATTATCCCCTACAGCCCGGAGACGGTTTCTGAAAGTCTGCGACTAGCTATAGTGGTCGTTGGCGGAAACCAGTATGAGAAAACAAAATATCCCCCCCTCCACATCTTCACTCCTGAAGGGAATGAACGTGGTCCGCGTTGTTCAGAGAGTATATACTGTAGACCCTTTCAAGAGAGTTCCATTGTCAGCATCATAGTTGGCCCCACAAGGCTTCCTTTTTAACATTCCATATGTTATCTTAATGCAGAGGAAGTAGATTGGGGCCCAAATAGAACGTTCAAGCATTGTTTTTGTTTTTATTGTTGAAAGGGTCTATAAAATCAGCACAGCTCTTCGGTTTTAGTGCTTGGAGCTTTTGTGCTGTTCAGAGTCTGTCTGTCTGCTTTGGAGGGTTTATAAATCGGAGAGAATCCTCTAAGAATCTGGTCCCCATGCTGGGAAAAAAAAAGAAAGCATGTGATGACCTCAGCTCTCCATCCATCAGCCCGTTACTGCTGTTTGAAAAGTTTGTGTCAAATATTTACATAGTCCACAGTTGCCAAGCCAATCCAGAGCTACTCCAATCTATATTAGCCAAATGCCCCCTCCACTCATTTCCTCCCATGCTGTGCTCCAAGTCCCCCCCCCCCCCCCCCCCCCCCCCCCCCACCTCCTGTCCACCCTAACCCCCCTCTGGGCTCAGTCCATTTATTCCCTCGACTCTCCAGTCTAAGTGTTCCAGTGCTAGAGGCCACCGCTGACTAAGAGCAGGTTTGTCTATACTAGACGAGATCAGGAGTGTGTGTGTGTGTGTGTGTGTGTGTGTGTGTGTGTGTATGTGTGTGTGTGTGTGTGTGTGTGTGCGTGTGTGTGTGTCGCTGCCCCTGTGTTTAGGACAGTTGCCAGTGTGTCTCTAAACCTTCCTTACTGTAGTCACACACACACACACAAACACACACATACACACACAAACACACACACACACACACACATACACACACACACACACACACACACACTTACTGTACCTAGATACATACATCCACACACTTATACAGTGTCTCACTCACTGAGGTCCTTGTCTGAATTAGCTGTAAGTTTGTGTTATGTGGCACCAAAGTTGATTAAAAAAACATCTGCCAAAGTTAAATTAAACATCTACTGGGCATGTCTGGTTGGAACCAGAATGATAGGTGACATTGCACTATGGGAGTGCAGTCTCTGATGACTCTGTGATCTATTGAACTGACCTGAGACCAGTTTGGATATTCTCCTTAGGTGGCCTCTGTGATGAATAACTCTCTGGGTTTATAATGCAGCTCATGAAGAGATCCAGGTGAAGGCCAGACTGCTCATACATCACACACCTTTTCTGCCTGAATGGAGTGTGAGGGCCTTCACTGACCGGTGTGTGTGTGTGTGTGTGTGTGTGTGTGTGTGTGTGTGTGAGCTAACACACTCTCATCAGGTATCATAATCATTTGCTCCAGCCTGCTGTGCATTTTTCATCTCCGTGGCCTGTGATTGGACAGCCACTGCTGTGGTGATGATGGCCGCTCTCACTCATTGGCTCATCCAGAGAGGGGCCCATTAAACGTGGGCCAGGAGCCAGCGCCCAAAGCAATCTACCTCTCCCTCTCCCCCTCGTCTTTCTGTCGTTCCCTCGATCCCCATCTCTCTCTCCTCTCTTCTTCCCCTCATCTCTCTCCATCTCTCTCTTTTCTTCTTGCCCTCGTCTCTCTCATTCTCTCCATCCCCCATCTCTCATCCTCTCAGTGTTTCTCTTTTTTGTTTTTTTTCTCTCTAGCTGCTTTGACTTAACTAAATCAAATGCAAGAAGAAGAGAAGGAAGACAGAGAGAGAGAGAGAGAGAGAGAGAGAGAGAGAGAGAGGGAGAGAGGAAAAAACATTGATAAAAAAAAAGCCTTGACTAAATGATTCCAGTCCCTAGCCTGTTTCTGTCAGCAGATTGGCTTCATGATAAGAAATATATTAAAGTCAGAAATCAGATTCAGCTCCGGAGGAAGGCAGACCCCCGAAAGGGCGGCTAACGAACGGAGGCTCGCTGTTAAGCAGGATTTAAT
The DNA here is from genome assembly GCF_046254945.1 of Alosa pseudoharengus. Taxonomy (NCBI): domain Eukaryota; kingdom Metazoa; phylum Chordata; class Actinopteri; order Clupeiformes; family Clupeidae; genus Alosa; species Alosa pseudoharengus. Next base: position 16,183,724 of record NW_027468870.1, on the reverse strand, counting down.
GAAACATCTCGGGCGAAGGAGGGAAGGGGAAAAAGGCCAGCCCCTGTCAGAGCCATTTGCTTGTGTGTTCACAAATCACTTCATTTAGCCACAGTGAGAGGCTTCCACAAACTGTATGTGTGTGTGTGTGTGTGTGTGTGTGTGTGTATGTGTGTGTGTGTGTGAGAGAGAGAGAGAGAGAGACATAAAAAGAGAGTGAGAGAGAGCGAGAGAGAGAAAGAAGGAGAGCAGGAGAAACCTCACAGATATAAAGACAGTCAGACACCATTAACTTTGCCAAGAAGAGCTCAATGTGTTTGAGACTTTGTGGTTCTTGCCTTTGTCTGTGTCTGAGTATCTGTGTGTTTGCTTGTGGTTAAGTGTATATTTGTGTGTGTGTGTGTGTGTGTGTGTGTGTGTGTGTGTGTGTGTGTGTGTGTGTGTGTGTGTGTGTGTGTGTGTAGGTAACGTTTCTCGGCATTTCACTTGATATCATAACCCTGATTTCCCCAGCGCAGGATTTAGGTCATGCCTCTGATGCGGACTGGTTTTGTTCGGACAGGCAGACAGCAGGAATCAGGAATGTTGGGGATTTGATGGGATTGGTCAGGACAGGAGAGTGGTAGGCAAATTAGGAAATGAAATTCAAAGCCATGGGTTTAACTGTGACGATTATCATCAAAAAGTGCTTTACAAACAACAGAATACTGTATAAAATGTTATGGAGGATAGAATGTTATAGGATATTATCGAGCACAGTACTGACAGGCATAGGGGTAATGTATATCTGTTAGGGGTGAAGTTTAACAGTGTGTGTGTGTGTGTGTGTGTGTGTGTGTGTGTGTGTGTGTGTGTGTGTGTGTGTGTGTGTGTGTGTGTAAAAACCTACATTTTTAAACTGCCCTTTCAGAGACCGGAATGTGTCTGTTGTATATGGTGTCATGTTTTGACATGGGAGGTACACTGGAGAATCCCAGACAGGTTTAGCTAAATCAATCCCAGCATGCCAAGCTATGAGTCAAGATAATCCCATGGTGTTGCCATCTCTCTCTCTCTCTCTCTCTCTCCACAGACACACACACACACACACACACACACACACACACACACACAGAGAAATAGAACCACGACCAGAAATTCAGACACCTGCTAGACAGACACACTCAGGTGTTTTGTATTGATTGATTCGGCTAAGCATGATGACCCCTGTGTCAGTTCACCTGCTCTGTCTGACAGACTCTGACAAGACCACACATGCACGCACACACACACACACACACACACACACACACACACACACACACACACACACACACACACACACACACACACACACACACACACACACACAGTCAGACAGAGGGACCAAGCTGTCAGTCTGGTTACATCAAAACCCGACTGATCAATGTCCAGACTGGCATCAACACCAAAGCTCACAGGACACAACAGCAAGTCACCACTCTGTACTAATCATCCACACTGAATTAAATATACCATTTTAATGTTAAATGTAGAAATATAAATATACTTCTGCATCCTGTATTGTCATTATACAGATATTTATGTTATAAGTGATTCTGCATTTGTTATTATTATTATTTTTTGTTCATATGTTTTTATTGTGTCAAGTTTGAACAAGATAAACACACAACAGCATATTTGTTATTTTAAAAATAAATGTGTGTTAGTGAATGTGAACTTTTACATGGTGACATGGACTGAACTCTCTTATTGAGATTACAGCTCTGGGCTACCATTGCGTAATTTCTTCTGTGATCAGCAAACCGAGTGTGTCGGCGAAATGATGCCAATTCAGTACTCTCAGGCACCCAAGGCAGGTAGGTGTGTGTTGCGTAACCACTGAAGTGTGTTTCAGTGTTCATGCATACATGCATGCATGCTCAATGAGCATACTTATGAGCATGCCTATGTCATACCACATGCCTGAGTGTGTTGGGGTGAGGCTTATCTGTTGTGAGTGAAGTTTAACAGTGTGTGTGTGTGTGTGTGTGTGTGTGTGTGTGTGTGTGTGTGAGTGTGTGTATGCATGTGTGTGTGTGGGGGGGGGGTGAGAGAAAGAGACAGAGAGAGAGAGAGAGATTACCATTTCTACATATGTGGGTATCATTCCCCCCTCGTTCTCTCGGTCTCCCTCTTTCAGCTTTTTCAGCTCAAAGCCCTGACTAATGAACTCGCAGGTCGGAGAGTTAAAAGCAGACTGCTGACTCAGTGTCTGTAACCTTTACACACACACACACACACACACACACACACACACACACACACACACACACACACACACACACACACACAAACACACACACACACACACACACACACACACACACACACATACACACACACACACACACACAGAGGGAGAGAGAGAGACCTAATACCCTCTAAAAACCACTCAACCTACTGTAGAGTCAACTCTACATACTTGTTGATGACCTTATTATGTTGGACACCCATAAAGTCAAACGGTACAAACACAATAAGTTACTCACTGACAGTTAATGCCCTAAAGAGCTCAATTTGTGAGTGCATTAGTGGGTGATGTGGCATGTGATTCGCTCAGCCCTGTGGGATGAGGGCTACCTTGTCATCAAGGTGATTACTTCTCAGCATGACTTACTGTCAGTCTCTGCCCATGAAGATCTGAGAAAGACAAAACAGCCCATGCCCACGAGGGAGTGAGGAGTCAGAGTCCTGCCTGTACACATTCCGTTTCGTGGGTACTTTCGGCGCTAAAGAGCTCTGCTCGAACTTGTAAGAGTTGCATTTGAGAATTGAAATTGTTCAATTAGTCCTGTGACTGCTTGGCTGAGAAAACCACAAGGCGAGACTTCACCCTTGATGAAAGTAGAGCCTCTGGGCTTGTGGTGGGGGAGAGCCCCTGATGTGGTGCCCTGATGTGGTGGGTGAGGGTGGCTCAGGGTTGTTGGAGTCGGTTGGGACCTGATGGGAGTTCGGTGCTCTCACAGGGCTGTGACATTCCTTATGGCTGACTCTCTCTGGCAGCCCAGGCAAGACTTCCAAGGCTTCATCAACGTGCTGTTGCATGCTGAGTTATTTGTGATTGTTAGAGAGACACGGTTAATAGTGTTTGTTCAGACAAAACACCCACACATTTAAATGCAAGAATATGTGTACACATAATCATACACACACACACACACACACACACACACACACACAACCATAAAATGTGGACTACACACACAAAGACAAAACAAGTAATATATGGTGTTTATACACATACACACGCTCCCACACTCACTCACACACAAACATACTCAGCCACAGTCGTACATCACACACACACTCAGACACACACACACACACACACACACACACACACACAGACCCACCCACAACATGATGAAGTACCGCAGATGAAGCTGTGCTGGTGAAATATGGAGTGATGTCACGTGGGGTCACGGGAGTGAGGGCAGGCGCTGTGTTCCCCTCGCGCTCCGAGAGGTCCGGCGTGGCGTGGCCATCCGCCAGCTGTCCAGATGAAGAGATCAAAGACGGACCCGCCGAGAGGCATGAGAAAGCTACGAAAAACCACAAACGACAACGCACACACGCACACACACACACACCAAAGGCATCTCATCACTAACACCCAACAGCCAGCTTCCAAATGGCTGCACACACAAACACACACACACACAAACACACACACAAACACACACACACACACACACACACACACACACACACACACACACACACACAAGCCGTCCTAAGCCCTCCACCCCTACCCAACACCCATCTCCAGTATTGGCCACAGAGAACATGAGACGACTTGTGACGGGCGAGTTTGGTGGCGGAGGGGGATTGAGGTTAGTGGGTGTGTGGGGTGGGGGTGAGGGGGTCGCCCCGGTGAAAGGAATCTCCCGTCACCGTGTCAGCGCGCCGGGCGACCCTGGTCATGTTTACTGCTGGAAATGTGCGGTGGAGACTGACTGGAGTCGCAGACATATTTAACCGCCGCGCGACTTCGCTTCCCTTTCTCGAGGGTCGAGACGAGCAGAAGCGCATCAGAGGTGGCGAGGGGGCAGGGCGAGAAGAAGCGAGCGGAGCTGACCTTAACTAACCACCGCGGCTGAGTCAGGCCTTACAAAAGAGCCTTGCTGAAGCTGTCAAGTGTTGCTTTATCAGGCCACACGGTGCATTATACACGCGGTTGCATTCAGACCTGTCGGATCACGTTGTGCCACGGACTAGCACATTATGAGGATGTGTTCATGACAGGGTCATGCATGCCTAGCATGTGAGTCTGTCTGTCACGCGCTATAAATACACACACGAGTGGGCCGACTGACGCCCTTATGGGTTACCTGCTTCCGTGTTTATCTCTGTCCCCACCTAACTCAAAGCAGAGGTAATATCCATTACGCCGCGCCTCGGCCTCTGACACTGTGGGAAAAGCAAGAGGAAAAGTTTCAGTAACACTTTACTTGATGGGTGAGTTCATAACACATTCATAGCAGCTGTCATAAACTGCACATAAAGCATTCATGACTGTTTCATGAGACATGACTCAACATTCATACCAAACCTTTTATGAATGTGGAAGACAGAACGATGACAACTTGTCAAAATAAAAGTCCAAAGCAGCATTGCCGTTTTTCTCTCCAGCCTTTGTAAATATTTCATGCATATATTATGAAGTCTACATCGAATGTCACTATACAAGTTGTGAAGTATTCATAATCACTGAATTTAACACTGGGAGGTAAACTAGCCTACATTCAGCTGACCTGTAGGCTATTTGTGTAACCTGGAACGGTTGGACATTCCCAGTAGCAAAAGATGAGAAATCATGTGAAAATTATTTGCTTGACCATGTTCAGTCTTTTTGGCACTGGAGTAGCCCATTGACTTAGATGTGACGTGATCAGGTAAGAGGTTTGGAACAAAAACGGCAATGCTGCTTTGCAATTGTTGGACTTTTATTTTGACACATTTTTGTCGTTCTGTCTTCCACATTCATGAAAGGTTTGGTATGAATGTTGAGTCATGTCTCATGAAACAGTCATGAATGCTTTATGTGCAGTTTATGACAGCTGTTATGAATGTGTTATGAACTCACCCGTCAAGTGTTACCAAAGTTTCTTACTCAAAGTGGATGAAGTGTCTTCGCATGAGAGTGAGAGGCCAAACAAGGACAGGTCCTGAGTTGATGAACTCCTTTCTCTCTCTCTCTCTCTCTCTCTCTTTCTCTCTCTCTCTCTCACTCTCTCAGACATCAGGGGCCGTATTCACAAAGAATTTTAAGGCTAAAATGAGCTCCTAAGTGGCGAATTTAGGAGCAACTCCTAAAAATAATGGGCGTGTCACTCCTAACTTTAGGACTCCTAATTTTTTTCACTAAAAGTAATTCACGAAGCATTTTAGACCTAAAAGTAGCACCTAAGTCTGGGACACCTTAAAAGAAGTCAAGAGGACTCCTAACTCACTAAGACCTATTCACAAACAGCTTTTTGCGGCATTTCACGTCGCGATGTTTTGAAATGCGTATGCGGCAACAGGAGCTTCCAATCGCGAGGGAACAATTTTGCATTGTAGGCATAAAAGGGATGCAATAACGCCACCAACAACAACCAAAACTACTCATTGTCAACATGTAAATTAAATATTACGTTTTATTGTGAATCAAATTAAAATGTTCTCCTCTTTACAAACGTAGGCATGGTGAGAGATTAATGTAATAATGTTGCAAAGGCTACTGCATCAATCCATAGGCCTATGTTTCATTAGGCTACTAGGCTATTTGTTTTGCCTTACTCTTTATTCATTTAGGATAGGCCTTTTTATTCAGTTATTCATCATTTTCCGTCCTTCGCACTACTTGTGTAGCGCACGCATTCTCAGACCTGTCACCTGTCACTCATCGTAAAGGAGGTGTTTGGAATTAATTCCGCGTTACAATCATCAGCCAATCAAGGTGGTCACTTCAGTCAAGCTCGTGCATGAGTAATGACGTCATCAATAGCAACGAAGACTCACTCTTAGTTTAGGAGTTGTCATTTTTCCTTACTAAGAGTAGGTCTGAAAGGCTTTGTGAATAACATTTTAAGAGAAAACTCCTAGCTAAAATCTTTTAGTGCGATTTAGGAGTACTCCTAGTGGTAAGATAAAAGGCTTTGTGAATACGGCCCCCAGATCAGCACTGATCCCAGTACAGCCGACGGCAGGGCCAGGTCATTATTATTATCATTATTCTCATCACCGTTGTTATTAAGAGTCATTGCATTCTGGCGTATCTGGCTGGAGAGCACCTCGGCCCGCGCTGCTCTTGCATCGGAGGCCACAATCAGCTTTTAAAATGAGATGCATGCAATGTGCTGACCGCCAGCGCTTCATTTCGCCACGCGCTGACAGAGA
>NW_027468870.1:16172343-16174843 GCF_046254945.1 Alosa pseudoharengus | reverse complement strand
GTGTTTATATGTGATGGTATATATATTAATATATATATATATATATATATATATATATATATATACAGTGTTATTTCAGTGCAGGCTTGTGATAGATGTATAGGAGAGAATGTGTGTGTGCAAGGGTGTGTTTGAGTCTATATCAGTACCCTGCAGAGCACACATATTTGTCTCGGCGTTGTCCGCCATTGGGGCGTGTCGCTGTATTTGCAGCTCAGTCACGTGTCCCGTTTTTTTACCCCTTTCTCCTTTCCATGGGTTCTGGGCTGTGCTTATTGTCCAGGCTTTGTTCTCTGGGCAACTGGCATTCGGTCAGCCGTTTGTGCGGGCAGCCATCGGCCACTGGCCCCCTTCTCCCCTCCACGGGCTTAATGAATCTGGCAGGCGGCTGCCCTCGGAGGCTCCGCAACAACAGCCCAGCTCCTCTAATGAGACCTTATCACAAGTGGATATATCCTGGAAGTCGCCGCTAATACGCCATAGTGACCAGAGAGCGGGAGAAGAGGGGTTGGGAATCGCTCACATCAAAGACGATCATTTCTTCGTTCGAAAAAAGGGGCTCAGAACCACAGGAATTTCTGGTGGTGAATGTGGAGTTAAATAAAGCCACGAAAGCGAAAGTTCCAAAATGAGATGTTTAAAATTCAGCGAGCCAGTCAAGCACAAATACACAAGTATGCGCTGTTCAGATCCATGCAAATGGTCAGTCAGAAGAGCCAGCATACTGTAGGGCTGGTTTCGACTGCTCTGGGTGTAAAAGAATGCAGCACAAGGAAGTTTGATTGTGTGTGTGTGTGTGTGTGTGTGTGTTTTGAGACTACAATATATATACAATAATATCCCTCATATTCTCTACACACCAGCCTTGGTGTTGTGTTCCTTCCTGAGCGGATTTGCCAATGCAATACTGTGGCTAGCAGCAGAACTCCAGAGCCAGAGAACAAGGAAGTAAACAGGGGAAGAATGAGAGAGTGAGAAAGAGAAGACAGGCAGAAAGTCAGAGCGACAGGAACAAAGCATGAAGAAAACAGACAGACACAGCGAGAGAGAGAGAGAGAGAGAGAGAGAGAGAGTATGAGAGCAGGGCGGTGGCCTGCCATGACTGGCCGCTCGCTGGTCCGGCGAGCCGAGCCATGCCGCGCCGCATGCCGAGCTGGGTGGACAGCGCCAAGGATCAGACGGGCCAGCTGTGCCGCTGTCTGTCACTGTTCCGGCCCGGCGGGAGAAACCTCAAATGTAGCCCTCCGTCAAAACATGTGCTGCCCACAACCGTCCACTAATCCCCCCTAAACGCCACTAAGTCACTTGTTATTGCCCCACTGTGAGGTGATATTAAAGGCCCTTATTTGCGTTACTATATCTGTGTTGCTCTTGGCTACGCCGACGGTCTAATTCCTGGTTTGTTTAATGTAGGTCAACATCTCATATTCCACATTTCTCATTTGAGAGTGTTTGTACTGCACAGGATGGAGATCTTATTATGAAGTTGAACATGCTTTGCAGATTGCAGTAGTGTTTTTTTTTTTAAATGAAAGAGGCACACAAAAACATTTCCATAGGAAAAAATTTATTTATCAATATGCAATATCAGGGTCTCAAACTTGGCTTATGGGACTCCGATGAAGTTCCATAGTAACTTGTTATGAACGAATGTGGTAAAAGCTATGTATGTATAGGTATGAGTATGCATGGGTGTGTACGTATAGGGCAGTGTGTGTGCGTGTGTGTGTGCATTTGTGTGTGAGTGTCTGCATGTGTGTGTGTGTCTTAGTGAGAATGTAATAATTGATCATGGAGTAGTTTCTACAAAACACAAATGCACTGGGATCATGGCATACATGTACATCGAAAATAAAAATAATTATAATACTGAAATTTTAAAACAGAAATAAAAAATTTAGAAGAAGGATAATAGTCGCGTTTTCACAGAGGCCGGGAGTGAGTGAAACTACCAGTGGCACGGCAAAGAGCGGGACACAGTGAACCAGAAGAAACCTACAGATAAGAGTGCAAGAGAGGGAGAGAGCGAAGGAGAGAGGAAGAGAGAGAGGGAGTGGAGGAGAAAAAAGAGGGGTACCTGAAACACGGATCTCACTCTTCATCATTTCAAACATTACGTGTGTCAGCATTCTCAAAACACTTGTGCTAGCATTTACTTTGATGTGTGTGAGGGGGGTATGTGTGTGTCTATACTTTACAAGTGTGGACTGGGTTAGATGAGCTATGGCTTAGGATAGCATTAGCATTCCAAGGCTAACTCCCCCTGCGGGTCTGTTTCCTCTCTGGGAGTCGAGTGACCTCAGTCAGACACAGGGTCTGCTGCCCCCCCCCCCCCCCCCTCCAGCCTTTCTCATTAAACATGGGGACCTAGCTAATCTACGCAGGTCAAAAACTAGCCTTCACTTTTCCCCCACAGCCATTCTAGGAGTGTGCATGTGTGTGTTTGTTTGTGTGAGACTTTGCAACTGACTGTACAAACTGAGAGTGTGTGTGTATGAGC
>NW_027468870.1:16162343-16167343 GCF_046254945.1 Alosa pseudoharengus | reverse complement strand
CAGGAACGGGTCAGGATTAGGGAACTCTCCTCTCCTCTTCTCTCTCTCTCTTTTTTCCACAGAGCTGTCCCGTATTGAAGTCAGTCCATTTCCTTGCTTCCACTCACTCTCTCCTCCTTTCTCCCACTCTCCCTCTCTCCTTCACCCCTCTCTTCTCTCTTACTCTCTCGCTCTTTCACTCTTTCTCTCTGCTCTTTCTCTCTCTCTCTCTCTCTCAGACTTTGTAGTAGATGTTAGCCGGGCTCTGTGGCGGCATCTCCTGCACGATGTAGACGGGGTGACCGTAGTCGCCGCTCACTTTCTCGTAGTGTGGGCAGTAGTTGTTCTCGGTCGTCCGCAGCGGGATGATGATGTCGCTGGGCTCCGAGCCGGCGCCGCCCGCCCCCTTGGGCGTGGCCAGCGTGCTGAGCGAGAGCGCGGTCCCGCGTGGCTGCGTGTGCTTGCGGCTGCGCTTGCGCAGCTTGATGAGCAGGACGATGAGGATGATGATGATGAGGAGGAAGATGACGCAGCCGGCGCCGATGGCGGCGAAAAGGGCCGGCTTGGAGCTGAAGATCCCTTCGGCCGGGTCGGAATTGCTGTTGTCCTGGTTGATTGTTTCTGCTGAGGAAGAACGAGAGAATAGGAGAACAAGAGAAAGAAAGAGAGACAGAGAGAGAGAGAGAGAGGGAAAGAGAGAGAAACATACAACATCAGATAAAAGCTTTTACATATCATCCAAGACCTTTACTAAAGAGATACACACACATATATGCATGAACATATGCATATATACATACATATATAGGTTCAATGACTTCTTGCATGTCCGCAATACTAACAATAACATATTCATCGTCACCCACACTTTGACAGATGCATTGGAGGTCTAGCCAAGCATTAAACAAGGGACTGCGTCAGCATGACTTGAACAGCAGTACAAAAAGGCTTTATGGGTCGACATTATGCATCCAATTACACTGACAACGGCACTTACGTGGGCTGTGCGTGTTAGTTTAGCAAAGCAAAACACACACAATGAGTGTGGGAATCTGACTGGAAGACTTGATCTGGTTTCTTTCAGTAGCAAGGACTCCAGCTGACTGCAGCTGATTCAGTGTGAGTGTGTTTGTGTGTGTGTGTGTGTGTGTGTCTTCATGTGTGTGTGCATGTGTGTCTGTGTATGTGAGTGAGTGTGTGTGTGTGTGTGTGTGTGTGTGTGTGTGTGTGTGTGTCTGTGTATGTCTGTTTGTGTGTGTGTGTGTGTGTGTGTGTGTGTCTGTGTATATCTGTGTGTGTGTCTGTGTATGTCTCTGTGTGTGTGTGTGTGTGTGTGAGTGTGTGTGTAGGTGTGTGTGTGTGTGTGTGTGTGTGTGTGTGTGTGTGTGTGTGTGTGTGTGTGTCTCCTGAGTAAGAGATAAATCAGGATTTCTGTGTCTGTGAGTTTAGCCATATGTTAACTCTCCAGTCGCGGAGAGACAAACTGTTTGGGGGGATATCAGCAGCTGGTGAGCTGAAGAGAAACCACCAGCAAGCTCACACACACATGCACACACACACACACACACACACACACACACACACACACACACACACACACACACACAAATACACACACACGGACGACAGCCCAATTATAGACCCATACTTTTTGCTGTGTGGTCGTCTCTGTCCTGGCCAACTGTTCTACCCCCCTTCCCTCTCTCCCTCGTCCTTCCACCTCTCTCTCTCTCACACACACACACACTCATCCCTCTCCTCCTCTATTGTTTATCCTCCTTTGTTGAGTCTTCTTTTCCTCCTCTCTCCATTCTTCCCTGTGTGGCGTCCCTGTTCCCTCTACCAGAGAGGCACATCCTCCTCTTCTCTCTGTGCATCTCATCTCTAACCTCCCTTTCTGTTGCTCTGTCATACCACTCCCACACACTTACTCTCCCTCTCTCTTTCACTTTTTATCCACTGTGTGTGTGAATGTGTGTGTGTGTGTGTGTGTGTGTGTGTGTGTGCGTGTGAGTGCGTCAGAGTGTGTGTGAATGTGTGTGTGTGTGTGTGTGTGTGTGTGTGTGTGTGTGTGTGTGTGTGTGTGTGTGTGCGTGTGAGTGCGTCAGAGTGTGTGTGAATGTGTGTGTGTGTGTGTGTGTGTGTGTGTGTGTGTGTGGGTGTGTGTGTGTGCGTGTGAGTGCGTCAGAGTGTGTGTGAGTGTGTGTGTGTGTCTTGCTGGCTGCCGCTCTCTTGCTTTGCTTAATGAAGTTGAGACCACCTGCAGGTAAATGACTATGAGGAAGCAGTGTGGACACGCAACATTAGCTCTGTGCCAGATCCTCTCGGAAGCACAGTGACAAACACCCTCGTTTGTACACACACACACACACACACACACACACACACACACACACACACACACACACACACACACACACACACACAGAGAGAGAGATACTTACACTTACACATATAAACATACTCACAAACAAAACACTCTCACTCCCATCAATAACTCACACATACACACACTTCTACTCAGATACTTACACTTACACATGTACGTGCACGTACACACGTACACACACACACACACACACACACACACACACACACAAACACACACACACATACAAACATACAACATAATGTTGCTGCGGTTTCAAAATTATTCTGATCCAAATCAACGCGCCACTAACATAGCCATGAACCCACTCTGCCCTTTTCTGCTGTTGATCTCAGGTAGGAGTAATACGTGTGTGTGTGTGTGTGTGTGTGTGTGTGTGTGTGTGTGTGTGTGTGTGTGTGAATACTAATGGCCTTCTCTCTCTTTCTCTCTCTCTCTCTCTCTCTCTCTCCCTCTCTCTCTCTCTCTCTCTCTCTCTCCGTTAGCTGTGCTGCCAGGCTAATTGCCCGGGTGTGGAGCATAAGTGTGTGGTGCTGGGCTGTGTTTTTGAAAGTCAAGCGTGGATGGACGCCGTGATTAGCACTAAGGAAACCCAGCACCCTCGACCGCTGCTGACTCGACCCGATCAGAGGGGCCGATAAAACCCCACCAGGCCTCAAACACAAACACACACACATGGCTAGAACCTGCAGTCCACTTTCATGGACTGTATGTGTGTGTTTTCTAATACAGTTGGGTGATTTTTCTTTTCTTGAGAATGTTCATGCTCCTGTCTTGAGCCTCATGCAACATGAACCAAATCCTTCACCATTCATCAACATAATGGGTTATGAAATATTACGGATCTACAGTTCACCATGAGAGAGAGAGAGAGAGAGAGAGAGAGAGAGAGAGAGAGAGAGAGAGAGAGACAGAACGCGAAAGGGGCAGAGTTTTTTCCGGTAATAATGTACACAGGTGAGGGAGAGACTGACGTTTTGGTCTACCAAAAATGGAGTCCATATGATCAAGACGGCAATGCTGGACTAATGGTCATTTCGTGTGAGTGTCTCTCTGTGTGTGTGTGTGTGTCTGGCCAACACTCACATCCAGACAGCCAGGATGATAAACTACACTCTTTTATTACATTCCACTCTCTACCCATGGAACAAAGAGAGAGAGAGAGAGAGAGAGAGAGAGAGACGGAGACCCAACAGGTTGTGAAGGCACAGCTCTCCTCTCCTCATTCACAGTTTTAAGAGCGCCGAGAGAAACGCATGAGGGAAAACGAGAGGAGAAGCTTCCCAATGAAAGACAAACCCTCTGCAGGAGAGCTGGAGTCCAGCCAGGGAAAGAGAGTGAGAGAGGGATGGAGGGAAGGAGAGAGGGAGGGATAGAGAGAAATGGAAGGGGAAAAGCAGAGGGAAAGACGGGGGTGAGGGGAGAGAAAGAGGGAATGTGATTTCTTTCCTCTTGCTGAACATCTGAATTTGTTTTGTCCCTGAATGGAGCCAAGGCTCTGGGGTCTAAATGAATATCTCCAAAGCCCGAGGTTTCGTCTTTCCTTCCCCCCATGAATGACAGATCAGGGGAGAAAGAGGGAGAGAGAGACAGACACAGAGAGAGAGAGAGGGAGGGAGGGAGAAAAACAAACGACACAAGGCTTCCAGTTTGCCCCTAGACCCTGCAGGCTGCCTGAGGTGATCTAATCACACACACACACTCACTCACACACACACGGTTATACAGAGGATGTGTGTGTGTGTGTGAGTGGGTGCGTCTCTCACCTTTGTTTCCAGGCATGACAGGCCCCTCTGGCTCCTTGCTTCTGTCCGGTGGGGACTCGGGGATTTTGTTGTCCTGATCTTTGTCTGGCTTTGCCGGGTCAGTTGACTCGGGAGCATTTGGATCTGGACACACACAGACACACCAGAGAGAGAGAGAGAGAGAGAGAGAGAGAGAGAGAGAGAGAGAGAGAGAAATATTAACAATTAGTGCAGAAAAATAGAGTTACATCACAAGTTTTTCTTTCTGTAAAAAACCCTCTAAATTCATATTGTCTAGGCAGCAATGAAACTCATCACATTAAGTTTTAATATGAGTTTTGGAGTTAATAAAAAATAGGGTTGTGTTAGTTATATCTTCCAACAGATGTTATAACTAGAGGCAAGGGTTTTCTTAATTTTCTTACTTACTCATAATTTTAATTTGATCAAGTTCATATCTTGCTTCTTGTTGTGGTGCTATAAATATGCAAAACGCTGTATCGAAAAGCAATAACAAGTTGCTCTGCAAATAAACAAGCTTGCTTTTTTGCATTCTCATTTTTCTTTAGTTTTTAATGCAAAATAGACAAAAACAAAACAAAGTTCCACTGCCTCCACTGAAGCAGCACCCCCTGACAAGATAACACCAACATTTAAGTAGAGATGAAGACTTATTTTTAAAAGTTCTTTTTTCTTTTAGTTACAACTCATATTTTTCTTTTTTCCCGTGGCACCATTTTGGATCGGCGTTCATTTTAAATGTCACCTCCACAACCTCAATTTTCACCAAGGTATTCAACTGAGTCCTTCGGAAATTATCTGGCCATAAAAGCTAATTGGACAAGATGTGGTCATCAGAACCCCTGGCCATAAATAGCGGGCCTGAG
>NW_027468870.1:16149843-16154843 GCF_046254945.1 Alosa pseudoharengus | reverse complement strand
TGCATGTGTGTGTGTGTGTGTGTGTGTGTGTGTGTGTGTGTGTGTGTGTGTGTGTGTGTGTGAGGGGGGTAGTAGGTGGTTCCAGTGTCCGCACCCATGATGTCAACACGATTAAAATGCCTGGTGCCGGGAAAGGTGCCAGGCACAGACCGTGCGAGCCATCAACCGCACAAACAGAAGGAGAGAGAGTAAAAAAGAAAGAAAGAAGGAAAGAAAGACAGAAAAAAAGACAGAACGAAAGAGAAGGCAAAAGAAACGCATCGAACGAAAACAAGGCCGGCACAGTGAGAGATCTGGCCTCGCGGCTTGCTCTGGTGCTAACACTGAGTAGCGCTAACAAAGAAACAGTTCTGGCCTCGCGGCTTGCTCTGGTGCTAACACTGAGCAGCGCTAACACTGAGCAGCGCTAACAAAGAAACAGTTCTGTCAGTCGCTCTGGAACCACAGGCAGGCTGGCAGGCATAGCCCAGCCAAGGGGCAGCGTCTTAGGCAGGTCCAGCTGCCTACTCCCCTCCCCAACTCCACCACTACCTCCACCATTTCTGCTCATGCTTATTCAGGTGCACTTTCCCTCTGATCCCAAGTCAGGTGTGTGTCCATGACCTTAAGTTGCAGACGCACTCTCACACACATGCCAGCGCACGCACACACACACTGAAAGCACGCACCCACTGAAAACCTGCACCCACTGAAACACACACACACACACACACACACACACACACATATACGATAAGCACTACAGTATATGAGAGACTATAAAAGATAATGACATACTGTGGGCTAAGTGGATGTGCTGCTGGATACATTATGTGTGCGAGCTGTTTTGGAAGTGAAACCACTCTTTCTCTCACTCACACACACACACACACACACACACACCCTCGAAGGCAGGAGATAGTTATGCACTCAAGGTTCCACACAGCTACCTTTGGGGTAGAAGGAGAATATTTGGGCTTAACAGAGAGTGGAGCTACAGAGTTTGCCAAGAACTCTGGAGGGTCTTTCTTTCTTTTTCCCCCCTCTTTCACTTTTCCTCTCTCTTCTTCCCCTCTTTCTCTGACTCCCATTCTATCTCTCTCTTTCACTCACTTATTCCCTCCATCCTCATACCCCCCTTAACTTGCTTTCTCCCCTGTAACCGATGCTGTAGATCATATTTCACAGGCCAGCCGAAGGAGAGATAACAGCACTCTATCCGTTTTTCTCACTCTCTCCCTCTCTCCCCCCTCTTCCCTCTCTCTCTCTCTCTCTCTCTTTCTCTCCCATCTTGCACTAACAGCGAGGTGTATTGTTCTTTGCCAGTGAGGCAGCTCCCTCGTGTTCCACGGAAAAGAAAAAAAAAATCGGCGCATAGGCTGGAGAGTGTGTATGGAGGCGCATTAATTTTTATGCCGTGTAAGGGCGAGGTTTGTAAAGAAAACTATTCAAAGGCCAATGTGCTAAGAGTTCGACTCGGCTACTGGCAGCCACCGAGGCCATTCCACGGAGGACTGTAATCCATTTTGTGGCCACTAGAAAAAAAGAGAACAAGAGAGAGAGAGAGAAAGAGAGAGAGAGAGAGAGCAAAGACCAAAAAATTATGCACTTTTCCTGCAGGGTTCTACTCCCAAAACATCTGGAGGGACCCAGTGCACGGCACTTCATGGGTTACTATGGGGACGGGGAGACTCAGCACACCATGGCAATGGCCTGAAATTGGATGGAAGGAAGGTGCAGAACAGGGAGCTCCAAAGGTGGTATATTTTATAGAAAGAGCCAAACAGAATTTCAGCAAGGAGGTCACCTCACCTGCTGGTTCTGCTAAACAGCTGAACACTAAACACAAGTGTGTGTGCCTGGATATGTGAATACAAATGTGGACATGTACAGTATATGTCCAGTTTGAATTGATGTACACTGCAAAAACACTACAAAAACAAATACCACAAACAAGCACACGCGCACACACACACACACACACACACACACACACACACACACACACACACACACACACACATACACACACACACACAAAACATTTACAGAGTGACAGGAATAAAGTCTAATACAGGCTGATTTCTGAGGGGAGATTTGTGCTTCAGCAGAACTTGCAATACGTCCCCTATAATCCAGCAAACTTGCCTCAGAAGAGAAACTTGCTTGCGTGGTTTGTCTGTTTAAATCATCCCCCCCTTTTCCTGAAAAGTTGCTTTTGTGTTGCGTTTAATCAAATGCAGGGAGACCACAGAGGTCCAAGCGAAAAATGCTCCATGACAAGTCACCACACAAGTCATACTTTCCCAAAGCAGACGTGAGCGGGCCTGAAGTAAAACTGACCAGACGCCCGGCTACACAACGGCCAGGGAAATGAGGCACAGCAATGCAAATTCACACACACACACACACACACACACACTCACAGACACACACAATTAAGTGTGGCGATTCCTTCTTTCTAAGTCTTGTAAAATAAATGTGGTGCTAGTACACTTAACACCTCTAATTATCTAAAACACTCTTCCACCTGGGTGAGAGTGTGTGCTCGGTGTGTGTGTGTGTGTGTGTGTGTGCTTTGGGATATGTTTTTTGTCATACTCTCGGGAGGAACATAATGTTCCACACAATGCTTCACTTCTGAGAGTAATACAACCCTTCCATCTAAAGCGTAGAAGAATTAAAGTCCATGTGTTTAAAAAAATCAATTGAGCAACCCTTTCACTGTGTGAACAACTCCGTAATTTAAGGAAATAAATTTTACATAAAGTCAATGAACTAATGGGCAAACTATATGCATGAGTGGATATCAGAACGCGGGGTCAAGTAAACAGTACATCATGGCTGTACTAACTAGTGCTTATACACACATAAATGTACGAAAAGCAAGGGCAAGATGTAAACCAATGGCATTAATTTTTAATGAGCACGCCAAGATGAGTGGAACCGATGCAGTGTGCCGTAAACAGCCACACGTAAATTAGATCCCTCTAATGCACAGAGCACGGTCCACAAGGGCCACGACTTTGTGTGTGTGTGTGTGTGTGTGTGTGTGTGTGTGTGTGTGTGTGTGTGTGTGTGTGTGTGTGTGTGTGTGTGTGTGTGTGTGTGTGCATCTGTGTGCGTTTGTGTGTTTGTTTGCTAGTGGCTGCACATCGCCTGGGATCGTCCGGGGGCAAAAAATAACATCCCGACGACGACAGGTCTCGGCTTGCTTTTTAAATAAACACACGCAGTCATGAAAAGTGCATGAAGGGCATTTCCATAAGAGTGCGTATTTACAAGAGGCCTGTAATTGCACACATGTCAGGCGGAGGACAGGACAGGGCGTCCGTTGGTACGAGCGGAAACACAAGGTTGCGTCGGCTGGCCGGCCGGCCGCTGAGTTTTAATGATTAATACCCTCATTACGGCTATGCTAAAAAGCAAGGCACAGAATGAGCCTAGTGCACAGATTCTGCATAAAACAAGAGCACTATAAGAGACAGAGAGAGAGAGAGAGAGGGAGGGAGAGAGAGAAAGAAAGAAAGTTCTTCCATTTGCAGTCCAGTTTTTGTAAACGTTGGTAAACATACGCGCACGCACACATTTGAAATTGGAAACATGCAGTCACAGTTTCTCTGTGTGGTTTCGTCTTCTCATGTATATTTTCTTTCATGTATGTTCGGTTTTCAGTTACTTATCCTCACAGACACACATGCACATCTTCACACAGACTACCACACACACCAAAAACACACAGACCCACACACACAGACACACACACACACAAAGTGGCAGACATGTATTGTCTGGGGGTCAGAGCAGGGAGCCGACAGATATACAGGTACTCCATTTACACGGCGACGAGAGCCTGCCCTGCTTTCCCCACCCAAAACACACACACACACACACACACACACACACGCTCCCATGTGCTGGCCCCCAGAGAGAGGCGCTCCGGTTGAGCGCGGCCGAGGAAAGAAAAGCAAACGGAGGTGAGCCGGGGCCAAATCCAGCGCTGACAGACGCGCCGCAGTCTCCGCTGGGCAGCAGCAGCAGGTGAGATCTGGCCGAGGCCAGCGCGAGACAAACACGCCCAGACAAACGCCCGCCGCGCACACAAACACAAACACAGAGCAGACACACACACACACACACACACACACACACACACACACACACACACACACACACACACACACACACACACACACACACAACATAGAGCAGACACACACACACACACACACACACACACACACACACACACACACACACACACACACTCACACACACACATACACACACACACACACACACACACACACACACACACACACACAACATAGAGCAGACACACACACACACACACACACACACACACACACACACACACACACACACACACACACACACACAACATAGAGCAGACACACACACACACACACACACACACACACACACACACACACACACACACACACACAACATAGAGCAGACACACAGCTACTAAAACAAGCAAAGACAGGAGGTTTACTGGGAGTGGGAAGAAAGTGCTTTCATTGTGTGTTATTATGCATGTCAGCCTGTGGGAGTGTGTGTGTGTGTGTGTGTAGGTGTGTGTGTGTGTGTGTGTGTGTGTGTGTGTGTGTGTGTGTGTGTGTGTCCCTCTGAGAGTGTGTATCTGCACTGCACGGATGAAAGCCTCCCATGCCACAGAGGCACATCCCCATGAAGACTGAAAGTGAAGACGGAGTGTTGGTGGAGTGTGTGTGTGTGTGTGTGTGTGTGTGTGTGTGTGTGTGTGTGTGTGTGTGTGCGTGTGTGTGTGTGTGTGTGTGCGTGTGTGTGTGTGTGTGTGTGGGTCATGCCAGTCCTCAGATATGAGCGCTCTGTAAACAAAGCCGGCAGCCCAGGAGCCAAGGCTGATACTGTTACAGTCTTAAGAGCCCTCACCTCCAGAGGCTGCGGGCTGGGAGTCTGGCCCCTGCCTGCCCGCCTGCCGGCTTGCCCGGCTGGGTAGCTGGATAGCTGGATGG
>NW_027468870.1:16107343-16114843 GCF_046254945.1 Alosa pseudoharengus | reverse complement strand
AAACTGTTTCCAGGGATGCAAGACACATCATCAATTTATGAGCCACTCAGATAAGACAATCATTATCTAACTGTCAATGCTTTTATTGCACACACACCCACGCAAATTACACACACACACACACATACACACACAAAACCAGGACACGCCAGGAGAGTTTGATATCATGACAGGGTTTCGATGACAAGCCCTCCCACAACCAAGTGATAATTGCATTGTGATGTGGCCCCTAGGGTTTATTCAGGGACTCATCGTCTACGACACGGTGAGGACCGCATTCCGAAAGGCGGCGGGGGCACCGGAGAGTCCAAACAGCATGACTCACGACACTGTGACACTGCTGCCCACTGAACACGGCCGCCACTGTGTTCACCGTCTCTCTTCGCTGAAGAGGCAGCGTTAAGGGCCCTTCATTACAAACTCATGAAATGCAAAATGGCAGGCCCACAAAAGCGTGTGCCACGAATATCTCCCTAACCTCCAGATCCCTTTTTATTTCTCGCGCCTTTCTCTTTCTCAGCATTCTGCCGCCTTTCTGAAAAAATGGCATGACTCAAAGGAGAGTGACTCAGAATATGAGATGAAGAGGGGAAAGAAAACAGAGAGCTATAGAAAGAGAGAAAATGAGAGCGACGGAGAGAGAGAGAGAGAGAGAGAGAGAGAGCGAGTGAGAGGAAATGGGGAAGAGAGAAGAGCGGAGAAGGAGCGAGACTAACCGAGCTCGAGCAAGAGCGCAAAAGAGAAGAGCGGTTTAGAGACTGAGTGAGAAGGACAGTAGGTGGATTTATGGCTGAAATGAACACACAGAGAGAGAGAGAGAGAGAGAGAGAGACTCACTCACTCACTCCATCACTCAATCAGTCAGACAAACACACACTACCTCCAAGTGGCAGGCCTCTCTCTCTCTCTCTCTGTCTCTGTCTCTCTCCCTCTTTCTCTCTCTTTGTCTTTTTTTGTTTCTTCCTTTATCCTCTTTTCATTGGTTCTCATTGTTTACCCATGAAAGTGGCACATTCGGGCTCTACACGTTTTTTCCAAGACAGAGCGGCATTCCTAGACAGCGCTCCCAGGATACAGTCGAGATTCACCCAAACTCCTCCATGCACTCTGACCAACTCCCACCGGAAAGGGGAAAGACAAAACAAGACAGCTAAAAAAAGGAGGCCGTCTGCTCGAGGTCTGGTTTTCTGCTTGAACAGTGTTTGCATGAGTGTGTGTGTGTGTGTGTGTGTGTGTGTGTGTGTGTGTGTGTGTGTGTGTGTGTGTGTGTGTGTGTGTGTGTACATGTGTGTTTGAGTGTGCGTCTATGGGCACGGTCATGCACATTTGTCCATGTATTACCATGCGTTATGGGCACCTTTAAAATGCTGATATTATGAGGCTACACGCACACACACACTCAGAGGAACACAGTAAACATCCGTCAGTGTCTATGACACTAGAACAGGTACATTTTGCTGCAGGCTGGGACAAACCTTTTGTCCTGTTAATGTTGCACTTATTATTGCTCACTGACATTCACACAATAACAATAACACACACAGATGCATAAAAACAAAAATACACACACAAATAAGTCCATATACATGCACACAAACAAAAGCACACAAATAAGGCCATGTGCACACAATGAACTTTTTAACACTAACATACTGACTCAATTTTCACATCAAACACACATTAAAGAGTAAGAGAGCTAGAGATAGAGAGGAAGATAGAAAGAAAGAAGGAAAGAAAAAAAGAGAGAAAGAAAGAAAAAATGAAAAGAGGAGTGACAGAGTGATTGACTGCTGTTTGCTGGCAGCATATTCTCTTATTACTTTTCCTCTGGCTGATGTGCGTTTGTTTGGACTTGCACATGTTCAAACATTCCTGGCGAGTCAACCTGGATGAATCAATAAAGCTTTTCATCTAATCTTGTGCCAGTAAGGTATAACCATTAAAGAGTAACTGATTTGCATAATTAGAAATAATAAGGTACTATCCACACACACATGCAGTGAGTGTGTGATACAGTCATGCTAATAAAGCAACCTTGAATTGAATTGAATTGAGAGAGAGAGAGAGAGAGAGAGAGAGAGACCAGTAACTCCTTCCTGATCTGTCTGTTACAGTAAGTAAATGAACAGGTTTTACTTGGAAGACTGGAACCATGCATAACCAGAGATGCCTGAGAGACTTAAACTAAACACGTTGACTCAGACAAACTCACACACACACACACACACACACACACACACACACACACACACACACACACACACACACTGGCAGCTCCGGCAATCTGACCTGCACCTATCTGTTATCCTCAGCTCAGTGAATCCAGCTACCTGCCCAAACAAGACAAAACAACAATCCACAAACACAAAGAGAGCAAAAGAGAGAGAGAGGGAGAGAGAGAGAGAGGAAACGAGGGAAACTAAGAGTCATAGAACCAAAGAGAGAGAGAGAGAGAGAGAGAGAGAGAGAGAGAGAGAGAGAGAGATGGGGTAAAAAATCAAGCGAGACTGGCACACAGTGAAACCACATTCTCTACAAAATAAGAAAATAAAAAGCAGGTAATGATCCGGGGAGTTGGGGGGGGGGTGAACTGAAGCTAGAGTGGTAGCACTAGCGCACCTGTGAAGCAGGCCCGGGGGCTCAGAGGGTGTTCAGAGAGAGGGGAGGTGGGGGGGGGGGGGGGGGCTGTAGAGGCCTGGAGGTGTTTTAAAGCCAGATCCAGCTGCCCTGTGTCAGCCCCCCCCCCCTGCTCATACTCAGCCTGAACACAACTTAATGATTTTCTTTTATTTCTGTGAGCTGAGAAGAGAAAAAGCTGCTGTATACATTGGAGATTTAATGCAAACAGAAGGTACACACACACACACACACACACACACACACACACACACACACACACACACACACACACACCCACGCATACACACACACACACACACAGAAATGGACTGAGACAGAGAGGGAGGGAGCAAGTGAAAGAAAAAATATTTGATATACACCAGGCAAAAGTGTGAGTAAGCACCTTGTGCACAGAAGGTAGGTTTGTCAGGACATGCCTCCAGCTTCAGAGACAAATTACACTCCGAGATAATGAGCAACACACACACACACACACACACACACACACACATACACACACGCACACACACATACAGACACACACACACACACATTTGCCCATGCACAAACAGTCACATTACCACACACAGCACCTCTGTGTACCCAAAGGAGTTGTTTCCAGGGGGCATCTGAGAGGTAATATTACACCTTAATCGCTTCGTTGCGTACTTGCTAATGTGCGTGTGTCCTGATGTGGTGTGTGTGTGTGTGTGTGTGTGTGTGTGTGTGTGTGCACGCTCCACGTCCATCCTCAGCACTAATAAGAAGAGCCCAATCTGATGTGATAAAGTCCAGTCCCACTGCCTGTGTGTGCTGCGTGTGAAAAGCTTTAATCAGGCTGCAGGCCTACTGTAGGCCTTCTGGTCCACAGCCCCTCAGAGAAGAAAGGAAAAGACAAGAAAAGAAAAGAAAAGAAAAAAGAAGAAACGAGAAGAAAGGGGGAAAGAAAGGGCTGCTAGTGTTGGGAGGGGGAGCACTGGGAATGTCACCTCTGACTGCACTTCACACACACACACACACACACACACACACACATGGTCGCAGTGTGTGTGTGTGTGTGTGTGTGTGTGTGTGTGTGTGTGTGTGTGTGTGTGTGTGTGTGGTGATCGGGTGAGCCACTGAGGGGAAACCAATCTGAGGGCTGACTCCTCTGGGCGCAAACACTTTCATAAAGATCCATCATTTATGGATACACGGGCAAATTAAACAGGACGTTTCATAAATGGAAAAGAAGGACTAGAGCAGAAAGAGAGAGAGATGGAGAGAGAGAGGGAGAGAGAGAGAGAGAGAGAGAGAGAGGGAGGGAGATTGGGGGAAGAAGGGGGGGAGAGGGAAAGAGGAGGAGGAGGCAGGAGGAGGAGGAGGACAGGGAGATGGAAGGAGGGGACTCTCCTCTGGGAATCAGAGCAGACAGGAGAACAATGACGAGCTGTCACTCAAGCAGACAACTTCATTTCTGCCTGGTTACTCACAGTAGCGCCATTCTCTGTGTGTGTATGTAGGCCCTGTGTGTGTGTGTGTGTGTGTGTGTGTGTGTGTGTGTGTACATAGGCCCTGTGTGTGTGTGTGTGTGTGTGTGTGTACATAGGCCCTGTATGTGTGTGTGTGTGTGTGTATGTGTTTTGTTCAGCTTGTCTAGTGAGACTGTGGGGCAATACGTCTGTTGGTGACTGGGAGCGAGCTCCTCATCCCCACACCCTAAACTCACAAACATACACACACACACATACACACACACACACACACACACACACACAGACACACACACACGTCCACACATATAAACACAATGAACAGCTTGTGCCCACACGCTGTGTGTGTGTGTGTGCGTTTGAGGTTGCAAGTTTTGGCATTGAGCTGGTCGGCATCCCGTACCTAGGCTTAGGAAATTAGCATGCCTTTAATCTCTCACCTTTGGGCATGAAACTTCTCACCCTCACACCTGCCTAAGCTCCTTCTCCTCACCACCTAGCACATCTCAGTGCAGCAGCTCACCTGAATTTTCTCTCTCCAACACACACATACTCTCTCTCTCTCTCTCTCTCTCTCTCTCTCTCTCTCTCTCTCTCTCTCTCTCTCTTCCTCTCTCACACACACACACACACACACACACATCTGGTCTGTCTCAGAATCCAAGCTACTGAATTAGTTCTCTCTGCCATGCTGAGTAGTCTTTCTTAAGGGTGAGTATTGTGATGTGACATCGAGAGGGAGAAGAAGATTGAGTGTGTGTGTGAGTGTGTGTGTGTGTGTGTGTGTGTGTGTGTGTGTGTGTGTATGTGTTTGTGACTGTGTGTGCGTGTGTGTGTGTGTGTGTGTGTGTGTGTGTATGTGTTTGTGACTGTGTGTGCGTGTGTGTGTGTGTGTGTGTGTGTGTGCGCGCGCATGTGTAGGGAGAAAGATTCAGTGCATCAGAGAGAGAAATGGAAGCAAATAGAGTGGTTTGGTCAGTCAGCATTAAAGCAGTCCCTAAACTAATCAATGGATCATGGCTATGGACATAATATAATGAACCTGCACTTGTTCTCCATAAGCACTGTATGTGTGTGTGTGTGTGTGTGTGTGTGTGTGTGTGTGTGTGTGTGTGTGTGTGTGTGTGTGTGTGTGTGTATGAAAATGTGGCAGTATCCAAACACTCTAAGAACTTGGGCGTGCAGCTCAACTCAAGAGTGACAGACCGACTAAACAGTAGCTGGAGTTTCTAGCTCTTCAAATTATTAACACTCCACTACGCTTGTCTCTCTCTCCCTCCCTCTCTCTCTCTCCCCTTTTCTTTCTCTCACTCTCTAATGATAGCTCTTTGTTGTTGCTGAAGAAGGAGCGCTCGACTCTTCTCTTCAGACAGCAGGAGTAAAGACAGGCTATTAGTGGGGCTATATCATCACCATTAGAGCCATCTGTAAGCCAGGCCTGGCCTTAATCTCTCCTGCTCTGTGACACCCGAGATGCTAAACACACACACACACACACACACACATGCACAGGCGCTCGCACACACACACACACACACACACATGTACAGGCGCATGCACACACAAACATGCACGCGCACATACACACACAGACACACTCACACACACACACACACACACACACACACACACACACACACACACACACACACACACACACAGAAACACGCCTTCCCCTTCTGTAGGAACAGCTGCAGCACTGTTTGTGAATGTGACTTTGGACCCACATGGCTTCTTTTGCATGACACAGAAAGACGCACATCCACCCACCCACCTACTCTTCAACTCACAGACGCATAAATGAAAAAGATCATTAGTGTAAGTTCAGAGCGTACAGATGAGCCCTCACATCAAACCTAATGAAGAGCTTGCAGTGTGTTCCCGCTGTCTCGGCTGGCCTGCCTTAGCATCTCCGTACGCCATGAAGATCAGACGTGTACAGATGACTTGTGCTGGTATCAGCAGCTTATTCAGACACAGCAGGTATGCGGCTCTCCGCAGGGAACGGGGGGGTGGGGGGGGGACCCACAAAAGAGGGTGTGTGTGTGTGTGTGTGTGTGTGTTGAAGGAGTGGAGGAGGGCGGCAGGCCCTCCTCCTTCACTGTTTACGCTCACCTTTATGTTTGTTTCCCCTCGAGTCAAACTTAAAACAGCAAACACCATGGGATTAGGGCCGGTTTACACAAAACAAAGATGAGAAACCACACACACACACACACACACACACACACACACACACACACACACACACACACACACAGAGTGATCCACAGACACCACAGACACACACAAAGACACAAAGACACAAACACAAACACAGACACAGAAAAACACACCCACACAAGCTCCATCAGACTCGCGGAGCCGCCGGCAGAAGCCTGACGCCACATTAGCCGGCACAGGGCTCCGTAAGCGGAGCAGAGAGCAGAGCAGAGAGCCGAGCCAAGCCGAACAGCACTGGGCTGAATCAGAGCTTAATGCCCGGCGTATCCTATCTCTCTCTCTATCTCTCTCTCTCTCTATCTCTCTCTTTCTCTATCTCTCTCCTCGCCCCTCTCTCTCTCCCTCTCCCTCTTTCTCTCTATCTCTCTCTATCTCTTTCCCTCGCCCCTCTCTCTCTCTCTCTCTTTCCCTCTACCCCCCCTCTCTCTCTTTTTATCTCTCTCACCCTCTCTCTCCCACCTCGCCTCTCTCTCTCCCTCTCTTCTCTTCTCATCCCTCTGATCTCCACTTCTGCTCCTGTCTCAGGGATGAGAGGAGTGTTTAAACTCCTCAATGAGCCTTTGGGCTCTTCAACTACTCTCTCTGTCTCTCTGTCTCTCTGTCTGTTATCTGTCTCTCTCTTTTCTCTCGGTGTCTTTCTCTCGGTAATACTCCTGCAAACATCTTTTTTTTTTGTTGCAGACTGAATTTCATCTTCCTCTTCCTTGGGATCGACTGGAGGGGACTCCTCTGTCACGATTTATGTTTTAATCTTTGAGTGTATGTGTGTGTTTGTGTGTGTGTGTGTGTGTTTGTGTTGTGATAAAAGAGGGAGAGGGAGGCTTGTGAAGCATCAGTGTGTACAGACACAATGACCTCTGCTTTAATTATTGACTCACAAATGGAAAAATCAATTGTCAAAATAAACACTGTGACAGGGATGGTGTGGTGTGGTGTGTGTTTGTGTGTCTGTGTGTGTGTCTGTGTGTGTGTGTGTGTGTGTGTGTGTGTGTGTGTGTGTGTGTGTGTGTGTGTGTGTGTGTGTGTCTGTGTCTTTGTGTCTGTGTGTGTCTGTGTGTGTCTGTGTGTTCAATTCAAATAATGTCAAAGTAGTGATTAAACACCAGTGAATACTAGTGAGGCCAAACCTTATACTAGCTTTTGGCAAGTCTTTGAAGGTCTCTTTGAGAGCCTTACACGGAAGCTC
>NW_027468870.1:16092343-16102343 GCF_046254945.1 Alosa pseudoharengus | reverse complement strand
GGTGGCACCTACGCCTCCATATGTAGAGGCTACCAATTACTGCTGATACAGAGCAATATCTTGTCAGTTTCTTGGCCTTGTTCTTATGTAGTCCGCAGATCTGCAGGCCTCTTACACACATCTTGTGCACATGGCCTAAACTACCAAAAATGAGGGCAATGATTTTACAGAAGTAGCCAGAGTTATTGAAAACATTGTACCATGGTTGATATTTTAACAGTTTTGAAGCATAGCAGGTGTCCATGTAAGCATCGAAAGAGCAACCAATTTCTATTATTGTAACGGCTTTGGTGTGTTCATTAATTACAACTATGTCAGGTGTATTTGGTAAGTTATTTATGGCAGTTTCCAATGTAGCGCACTGTTCGTGTGGGACACACACACACACACACACACACACACACACACCTCAAACATCCACATAAGGGAGAGGTTACATCTGATAACTCTGCGCTACTCATTAACCGCTGGTGTGGCTTCGCCAAACTCAAAGTGCCATCATGTGTGTGCTCAGGCCCATCATGCGCGGCGATAAACCTGCCGATGATATCACCCCTCGCACGTTTGCTCTTTGCTCGCCGTATCAGCTGGTTAAGATAGCGGCATTAACCCAACATGACATCACCTCTCCCCCAGGGAAACTGGAGCCACCTTTTATGGCCCACTCCTCGACTCGCTTTCCTCAATCAAAGATTATTGCTGCTGCTGAATATGTGTGCACATCGTTTGATTTTTACTGCTGGGTTCAGTGGGATAGAACACCGAGCTGATATGGGAGAAATGTGTTTGTCCAATGACCTATTTCCCTTCTCCGAGGTTCTTCTCATGTTATCTTTTATTAGTTTTTCTTTTTTTTTTCCTCTTAAAGGGTTTTTACTTTTCCGGAAGGTTCCGTGTCAGGTTTGTGTGTTGAGAGGAAAGAATGAGTGAAGTTAACACCGGGGGTCCTGATATCTGCTCGCCTTCGCTCTCAGTCAATGCTGAGGGGCAAAGTAAAGAGGAACATTAGCCATGCTAGTTCTCAACGCCCACTTGAGATCCATTCAGGCAGGCAGAGAGCCTGGACAGCGATGGAGAAAGAGACTTGGTCTCCTCTTTCCACTTCTACGCTTTCTGAGCACAGCGCAATCTGTTCTTTTTTTTTCTCTTTTTCACTTTTTTCCCCCTCTTTTTCTGTTCGAAAAAATGCCATGCCATGTCCAAAATGCCGTCTGTTTCAGTACATGCCCTACATGCAATATTGCCTTCCATACGAGGGGTCACCGGGGGAAGAAAAACAAGAGCCTATTTCTTATGAGCCAAGTGCCGAGACGGCGTCGAGGGAACAGCGCAAATGTACTCTGCACGCCACTGTTAATTGTGGAGAAATTATCCATACCTCAGCACAATCTCACCTTTAAGCACGAGCCTTACATTACTCAAAGCTGACTCAACTAATAGTTAAGAACGAGCTCTTCTAGAAGACAAAGTTAAAACTCGCTTTCTGGCAACTGCCTGGGGAGGCCGTTAGCAAAGCACACAAGGACACAATGGTCCAAACACAAGTAAAATAATTATGCAAATACACTGGGAACATATTAACTAGTGTTATCGGAGTTCGACAAGAATACAAATAATGTGCCATTGGGCTGAGACACTGGGTTGAGGTATAGGAAAAAGCAATTGTTACCATATGACAGCAGTTTCTATACTTTTTTTGTCATGGAAAATTCCACATGTCATCTGAAATAAGGTCTAAAAATCCCATGATTAAATATTACTGTTCTCTCTTTGTGTGTGTGTGTGTGTGTTTCTGTGTAGGGGCGTCAGTGAGTGAATGTGTGCTTAAGTGTGTGTGTGTGTTCAATACATGGGTAAATGAGCCTGGGGTTCTCAACACACTGCCTAGTCCAGCCGTGGACCTTAAGCACATCGGCGGGATAATGAGAGACAGATTTTCAATTAGCTCTTCATTGGAACTCCCCCTGAGAAATTAAAGCTTAACAGGTTTGCTCAATATCACCCCGTCAGATTACAGTCCTGCTTCCTTCTCGAAGCCTCACTTTGACCTCCTCGCTTCTCAGACACGGGGAGACGGACTTAAGAAAGAATCCCCAAGCCGTTTCTCAACCAAAACTTTCCTGCAACACTCTGCGCACATTCCTCTGTCTAAACAACTAGCTGATTTCATAAAATATCTCATCTTTTGTAAAAAAAAAAAAAAAAACTCAGTTTATGTTAGAAGATTTTTCACTGGCTCATTAACTTTACAAATGGTTCCCTTGTGATGTTGTGTAATGATAGGAGTTTTTAATGCCAATGCAGATTCATTATTACAAGGATTTTTATTGCTTTTATTGTGAAGCCAAAAATAATTTGCTCAGTAATTATGAAATATATAGCAATTATGACTTACAACATATTTCCAACGTCCAAATCTATTCGTTTCAGAAATGAAAAATTATTTCAGTCTCCCCAGTCAAAATTTTGTCACTCTTAAGTTCCATTTCCATAACAGTTTTTAAGTAGCGGTATTAACTCAGTATAAAGTTACTAGCCCTTCATACATTACATTAATGTACTACATTTAACTTCAGCACCAGAACGCCCACGGAGCAATTTATATAATTATGCCATTTCAGTTGGCCTTCAGTCCCCTATAATAGAACAGGATGTTGCAGGAGATGTTTATACATTTTACATATCTCACATATCACACTATTATAGTGCTATTATACAATTTCTGCGCATGACGAAAGGCTAACATGTCTGAATCTATAGTTTATCATTTATGCAATTATGGTCAATATACTATTAAACATATATTCAAAAACATTTTTCATCACTAAAAGATAAAGCAGAGCGAAAATCACCATGGAAAGCCAACTAAGAGGTTTGTTCACACTTAGATCCATATGAAAAACCCAGTAAGTATGTGTGAGACAAAGACTAAAGGACAGACCGAGAGAGAGAGAGAGAGAGAGAGAGATGAACGGACGGAGGGATGGATGGAGAGACAGACAGAAAGAGAGGGAGAGAGAGAGAGCAGGCTTGGCTGGCCACTGTGTGAGACTTACAGTGGAAAGCGGGCTAAGCCTCTTTACTGAGTGACTTAGTGGCGCAGAGCCCCATATGTCTGCCGTGGAGTTGGACTGAGCTTTAAGCCTCTTCGAGCCCTGCACCTCGCTCACAAAATCATTACTGCCTACTGGAATGCCTGCTATGCTTATGTACCAAACATAGAGAAAGAGAGAGGGAGACATGGTGTGTGTTTGTGTGTGTGTGTGTGTGTGTGTGTGTGTGTGTGTGTGAGTGAGAGAGAGAGGGGGGGGAGAGAGAGAGAATGAAAAACTTCTTCTGTCTCAGCTTATTAAAAATGCACACACACACAAGCACCTGACATAATGAGCAAAGAACACACTCTACTTTTGCATCGACACACACCAGCATTTGCCATTGCTGAATACTGGCTGTGTGTCTACAGTGGGTAGACAGCACAACTTCCACTGCACATAACAATACTCTAACAAATCATAAAATGGCTGCTGCTATGCTGCAAATAGGCCACAGCAGAGTTTCATGCAAAGTTAGTTGGTACTTCTCTGTCTGCGACTGCAAGAAGTCGAGTTGTTTCAGAAAAACAATTACACACAAAATTGTGTAATTATATGCATAGTATGAAAAGATAAAACTGTTGTATGCCATTTTAACACATTAATATTCATGTTCTCAAATAATAACTTATACCATTGTGGAAACTGTTAGGAATTAACGCTATTTCTGAAAATGTTGGATCTAAAGGAATCACACTTGCACTCTTACACGTTTTTATCTAAATTTCTTTTCTAAATCAAGGATGAGCAGTGTGGAAACAGCCTTTAGAAGCCTGACTGGCAGTCACTGAGTCACACACACATATACAAACACACACATACACGTACACACACACACACACACACACACACACACACACGCACACACACACACACACACACACACACACACACAGACACACACACACACAGAGACACATGCAAAACACTCTGTGGTGGGATAAGCAAACAAACATTAACTTACTCGACAAAACAACCACCAACTGGTGTAAACCAACATAGGGTCTATTTTCCCACCTGCTTTGCTTGGCAGGCCCACCAGTGTATCCCTAACTGAGGCCATAAAATGTTTACCCACGTGAATTAAGTCTGACAAATGCATTCATACATCCAATGACAAAACAAGCTCATTTTGAGCATGAAATAGATCTGAAGCCACTTTAGTTCATTCTAAAAGTTCCCCATTGCGAAGTTGAAATCTACAATTTTGTTGAGGTAAAAACGACTGGCGTTTGAATATCCATTTTATATATAGAATGGTATCTATATTTTTTGGTAAATCTACCTCAGTTATACTCTGACTTCGCCTATTTTCCCTACACATAATAATCTCCCTACACATCGCCTTCATTCTCTACAATCTGCGCGCTCAGGCCTGGCCTTATTTAACAATACAATTGAGAAGATTTGCCGGGAAAGTAAAATATTTAGCCTACGAAATCAAAGCCAACAATCATACAAAAACAAATAACGTGGTGACGATGCAAAGACATTCAAAGGAATGGGATATATAGGCCTCATAATCATTTCTGGATTGTGTTGCTTAAAAGTGTATCAGGACTTACGTATTTCTCGACTTTATTATTTCTATTTTAAGTAGGCTAGCCTACAGTGAATAAGTTATGAAAACATTACATGCGTTAATTAATCAATCCCATCTAGATAACTTAGCCTACATAATAATTAGACAATTCTTGAACACTTACAAAAGGACATGTAATCGCCAACACACACTGATAACCTACAAAGCGCTTACATATTGACCGCTCTCAAGAGTTAAACAAATGTTCGACTGGAATCTATTTAGATCAGTATTCTAAAAATGAAAAGTCGCAGTTGGGTGAAAATGGCATACAGGTTAATCATTAACGTCATTTAAATCCAAAATATTTTATTATGCTTTGGCGTGGCTGTAGTAAGAGATAAGGCTACGTATTGAGCAATCAAGCAGCAGAAATCATCATAACAGTATCTATACAACTATCCTCTCAATATGCCATCACATCACACTGCGCGCAATAATCTGTACCGTCTAGTCTGCAGCCACTGGGGCCTCTTGCAGGTTCTACAGTAGCAGGCCGTGATAGCTACCGCTGGCCCCCGGTACCTTACACAAATTAACATGGCAATATCGGTTTAGTAAACGTGGGGTTGACCGTGCGTCACTGTAGGCACCATACAGTTCATTCACACATATTACACAGAAAAATGTATTTGTTTCCGCACAACTCAAGGCTTTCTGAATGAGGGACGAAAGTAGCTAAAATATGAATGTGATGGATGTGACGTTTCCTCCAGGGATAACGTGTCTGTAAGGTCGCCGTGCTCTCGTTACCCACTTTGCCCAGAAGCGGGAGCAGAGAGGAGCATCGCGGTTTTCATGTCACCCGGCGTTTGCCGGAGTTTCAGACTCTGAACCTCGTGAAGCCCTATGTCAGGATGTCGTCTTTTGATGTTGCGACGTGTTATGTTTCTAACAGCACATGGCAAGGCGAAATCTGCCTTCCATGGTGTAACACTTACTTGGAATTCTGTGAGCTCCATACCACTGCCTCCAGTGATTTGGCTATAGGTAAAGCACATCTGCAAAGGATGGTCAAAATCCAGAGGTATTTCTTCCAACAGCTTCCAGACCCAGCCATGTTCAGAAGATTTAGTGAAGCCCAGGAATTAAAGTCGCGATAAGAGCATTCAGATCGATGGCAAATCGTTGTTGTTGTCGCCCGTCTCTATCCAAAATCAACAGACGCGCATGTGGGTTATACGCGTTGACAGCTCGTCACACAGTATCTTGTGATTAGCATCGTTCGACGTAAACTCTGAAATCCTTTTCTCCCGTTTGTGTCCCTCTTTGAAAATCGTCGTTAGTCCAGATGGACCACTGTTGCGAGGGATTCGGCTTTTCGCTCCGTGCGATCAGGCGTCGCTACCTCCCCGTCAGGTGGCCAGTTATGCGTGATGTTTTTATTTTATTCATCGATTAACAAAGTTCTCAACACTGACCTAGGAAAGGTCACGGTGTCCGGAGACCAGGGTATAGTTGAGACACTGGAGACACTCGTTAGAACCTGGTGTTCTGCGCAGGAACAGCAGCGATTGAGCACAAACTGTGATGGGCATTGGAGAAACTAAGCATAAAGTGTCTGCTGTGTTTTCCTTGTTAGAGCAAAGATACTTGTCCAGATGGCACATGCAAAAACTGTGCTCTACGTTTTTTCTAGTTCTTGACCACAACCAAGAAACATTTATCCATCTCTCCACATCAGGTCCCGAAACGCCATAAAAGTTGATTATGTTCACGTCTGTCCAAAGTACTCCATCCAATGGATTAAAATAAATATACACAGACAAAATTCCCTGAACCGAATAAGCTACTGCTGGCTATCTGGGTAATTCCTGTGCGGCGGTTTTCACGCAGTCGAAATCTCTCAGAACACTCTCCGCATCGAGCGCTGCAGAAACCAACTCATGTTCGAAGTCCGTGTTCCGCACGTTAATCCAAATGGTTTAGCCGATTTCAGCAACATCACGGGATTGATGAAGGAGACTCTCAAGTAGTGGTGTAGACAACGATAAAAAGAAGACTTCTTAAAAAGTTAGATATATTGTGCCACTGTCCCGCCGATCGTTTATCGATGCGTTAACGGCGGTCTCAGCTCACACGGGCTAGTCATTCGTTGACTGACATACGGTGATCCTATTCGCACACAGTGCCGTCGTGCGCAGCGCTCAGGCAAGCGAGGGACAGCCCCGGCGCCTGCACCAACCAATCACGACTCGTTTTCAGGGCTTCATCATAAAGTTGACCACTCGCCCCCAGAACAGGTTCAAACTGCCACTGAGCAAAGGGATTGCAGCCTATGGCGTACTCCCGGCATGGTCTGATTGCGAACTGATGCGATTGAAATCACCATTAACATTGGTCCTTTTATGACAGAATTAGTTCTCTTTACATTTATCATACTAAATTAGCCAACCCTTGTAACGGACTGGCTGGTCTGCCAATTCCCACCTGTTACACATGGCTTTGTTTAGTGATTTGATGACATTTGCAGACCCTACGCAACCCATTGTGCAACCACGTACACTCCTTTCAGCAAATTTCCGCGAGTTTCCTGTTTTCTCTGTGATATTAGAATTCAACTGGAGTCATGACATTTTCGAAAAACATTGTCATTTATCACGTGGTCGTATAGGCGAGGCTGATTACATACACTTCTGATGTCCGTTATTGGTTAATATTCAGGATAGCAGCATAAGGTAAGTGGAGAAAATACATGCATAACTGTTGCCTTGTCAATGATTTTCTCACAGATAATCAGTGACCACTACATAAATGTTGTCAGCGTGCTTTCCAGTAGTCAATGATGCCCTCTATCGGTTATCATGGAAAGATTGTTTGCGACTTGACGGTTGCCTTTCATCCGCTGAGGATATAAATGCCACGCTGTATAGCCAAGTTAAAGTGAACACATTAACAGCGTTTTTCTGAAAGTACATGAAATTCAACAGGGTCTACTTCATGCTGTTGGCTACCATGATCACAAACATAGTGTGCGTATTAAAGTCGGTCACCAAAAGGTTTTTCTTCTTTGCAATAGGCCTAAATTTGCAAGGAATGTATTTGTGGAAATCAAAAATCAAAGTTAAATTGAGTAATTGACTTCTTGAAGCCGTGTCTGGCATTCGGTATTTAGTTTGGTCATAGTAGGCCAATTGATAGGCTACTATAGATGCGGTGGGCTACTTTTTTCTCAGCATTATAATAAGAGTTGCCAATCTTATATGTGCGTAAAATAAGTTATTCTAGCAGGTAGTTTGGAAAATTCCTTATACGAATAATTAATTTAATATTGAAAATATATTTTAATGAGATGTTGAGTAGTTGTGGACAACTAATCTGTTTTTTTTTTAATTGTGACTTAGGCAAGGATTGTGGCAATGCGACCTAAACCTGCCATTATTGTTTTTCCAATGTTTTATGTTATTGTTCTTAGGCCCTACTATATCCTACAGTATACCCAGAAGTCATACCCTAATTAATAAAATTAAGAAAACAAATAATTTCGAGTTTACTTTTAAATATTAGGCTACTGTCCGGTTACGTTTATGTCACTGATTTGAGGCTGTGGTCATGTTGAAATCTTCACTCAACAAAATGGCAAGTTTGAGTAGTCCTGTGACAGCTGGTAGGCTCACGCTATCACCTATCACCATATACAACACTCGTTTCCTTAATTACTCTTGTCTTAGTCCTTTATACTTGTGATTAAAAAGTGATCATAACCTATGCCGTTTTTGTACGTTTTGTCTCAGTTCCACGATGCCATACTGTTCACTCAATTTTCAGTGTTTTTATAATACAGAGCACTTGAAATACAGTCTGCCTGTGCAACGACCGTTTGTTATCATGGTTTGTTTAATACACAAACAAGGTCGTGCCACTTCGCATTGAGGTTCCTAGTGACCTTTTCATAGCAACGTAGAGCGCAGACGTTGTGTGCTATATATAGTTCATCGCCTCAACTAGATGTTTGATTTGTGGCCTAGTTACGCCGGAGACGCTCCAAGCGCTATCCGAGTCTCCGAAGGAAAGTTAGTGGGAAGTACCCAACTCTCCAGTCAGCGAGAGGAGCACAGCGGTCCCGATAAGCCCACTTAGTCCTGTGCTGTGGCCTGCCTTTTCAGTGCTATGTCCCATCCTGAAAATGACTAATGTGAATGCATTTTTGGATACAAATGTATAAAACTTTTATTTGATATAGCCTACGTTTGAATTTCTTTAACTGACATGTTCTTTTTGAGACCAAATACATATTTTTTTATTCCTCAGTCTTGCCATTGCATGCTTGGAAGAACTGGATGAATGTAATTAATTCAAAAAATGATAAGGTTGGAAAATGAATTTAGGGGATAGAACTATTTGCAAGAGCTGTGTAGGTGGATTGATTTGTGTGTGTGTGTGCGTGTGCGTGCGTGTGTGTGTACTGTGTGTGTGTGTGTGTACTTCCCTCCATTTCCACCTTCACACCCTCTCCTTCCTCAAACATGGGAGGCTAATGCAGTCTGTGAGCTTTAAGAGCATAGTCTCAATTATTTGTGAGCTTATTAATAATGCTTGGCATCTACCAAACACCTGAAAAGTCACACTTGTATGGAGTATTTGTGGATGCGTTCAGTGTGCCTGTCTTTCAGGTGCAGTAGCCTTAAGAGGTATCATTATATGGGTAATATTTATTTTAAAGGTTAATGATAATTTCTGTTTGTAAGCACGACGTGCATGGATTATTGAACTCTTATATAACCTATTCAGCTTTATGAAAAGAGGGAGAGAGAGGGGGGAGTTGTTATACTGGCCTTGAATAATTTTTTATACCTCACCACAAAATTGTTCATCCCCCCACCCCACATTCACAGAGAGAGAGAGAGAGAGAGAGAGAGAGAGAGAGAGAGAGAGAGAAGAGGCTGTAAGAGAAAAATCAAATGGAGTTTAGGAGTGAGTGCCCTGGGCCTGGGTAATTATACTGGGGAAATATGTCATTAATTATTCAACTAACTCCACCAGTGAGCTGCTCCTGTCCCACACTGTGTAAAACATTTGCTTTCAAAGCAGTGTGTGTGTGTGTGTGTGTGTGTGTGTGTGTGTGTGTGTGTGTGTGTGCGTGTGTGTGTGCGTGTGTGTTGTGTTCAGTACTGCTTTGAAAGCACCCCGGTGTGTTCCACTAATGTAGGGCTTTCAGCAAGAAGAGATGAAACAAAACCATGACAACAACATAATGAACTTAGAGCACCGATATTTGTAATGAGGTCTGTTGTGTGTGTGTGTGTGTGTGTGTAACTGGAGGCTGAAACACACCATGATTAAATCCACTCATTCCACCCCTATGGAGTACTGAAGAACATGTAAC
>NW_027468870.1:16084843-16087343 GCF_046254945.1 Alosa pseudoharengus | reverse complement strand
TATAAAAATGAGTCATGTCTGGATTGGTTGGTTATATGGTCATCACCATGTCTGTCAAAGATAGAAACACAAATAAGCATTGCTTTTTAAAGGTGCATTGAAACCACAGAAGAGAGAGCGAAAGAGAGAGAGCAAGAGAGAGAGAGGGAGAGAGAGAAAGACATACAAAAGAGACGGGGCTAAACATTAAGGGAAGCATACCTTTCATTACCATTAAGTCCATTTAAAACAGGTTTGCTTTCTCTGGTCAACCACTTGGCTTTCTGATCCTGTCACTTTACATTCTCATCTATCAACCCCACTGCTGTGCCTTCTCTGATGTGTGTGTGTGTGAATATGTGTGTGTGTGTGTGTGTGTGTGTGTGTGTGTTTGAAAAGCAGAGAGAGAGAGAGAGAGAGAGAGAGAGAGAGTGAGTGACTGGACCCCTGCCTCTGATTGTATCATCAGTTAAGCTTCGACTGATCCCCATTCAGATGTTAAATGATCCCATCCAACAAGTCGGCTCTTCTCTGGAGTGCCATGGAGACCCAACAAGCTCTCTGGCCGTGCCAAGGGGAACCAGTGAGAATGGAGCGGGTTATCTCTGTTTGTGTTTGAAGTCCCCAGGCAGGGCAGGGGGGGGGGGGGGGGGGGCGGAGGCCTGATCAATGAGCTCATTTGCATCACTGTGGACTCCGTAAATATCAAATAATCATCTAATGTGCAGGAGACAAAAGGCCGACATGGGCGTCAGCACTTCTATGTTTTAAATATATCGCTAAAAGAGTCGGTAAGACTTAGCCACACAATGAAAGGCATCTTTTCTTCACCAGGGGTGAGGCTGACATACCATCAGTGATTCTGGCCTCTTATGTTTCTCACACTGGTGCTGTCTAGCAGACGCCCCCTTCTGCACATTCCAAACAGTTGTGTAATACTTGCACGTTAAATTAATCCATATTTCCGTTGATACGCTTCAGTGTGACTCTGTCCGGAGTCCACGTTTCCTGTGATTTAATCCGTTTTATCAAACACGCTTGATTTGTTTTCGTCACAGCTGCTAAGAACAGAAATGCAATACTGTGTAATGAATGCCACCTATTAAGAGCAGGAGCAGGGCAGCAAGGGTAGACTGACAAAGAGTGGGCTGATTGCTATATTTGCAAACTCGTGTGACATGCAGTTATTTCGGCTTGTCAGTCTGAGATCATTTGATCTTGCTGGCTTCTACTTAATGCATCACCACCTGCGTGTGCGTCATTGGGTATAAAGGGCTTGTGTGTGTGTGTGTGTTGTGTGTATGTGTTTAAAACTTAAACTGTTTACCATGTTGTTAGTCGCTTTGGTTAAAAATGCGTCAGTCAAATGTAATGTAATGTGTGTGTGTATCTGTAAGTGTGTGTGTGTGTGTGTGTGTATGTCTATGTGTGCGTTATCAATGCCAGCCTGTTGGGTCCTCATGAGTGTGATAACTGTATGCACCTTGAGTGTGTGTTTGTGTGTGTGTGTGTGATCCTGTGATCTGCATTCCTGCAGTAGGACAGCTTGTGTTTCTTGTTTTCTTTTATAGCTCAGACTCTAATTGCCATGACAACAGGTTCTCACAGGACCAGGCCATTTGAACACACTAAGCGCGGTTTAGGAGGTTCTGCTGATGTTAAACGGTGGGGCCGTATATCTGAACAACATAAACGCTCATATGGAAGTCCGAACTTAGCCGGTTGTTCTACTACTCCCCCCCCCTAGTATTTCCTCTGGACATTATGTAAATGTGCTGTGTCTGAACGAAGCTTGGAACATGCGGTTAAAATTCACACCTAGTGAGAGGGCGTGTCGGTGACGTTTCTTTCGTGCGTCCATGTGGTTAAATCTGACTTAAATGCCAGTGTCATGATGGAGTGGCATAGTGCTGTCCAGAAAATCTCCTACCTGGAAAGAGGCAGACATCACAGAGCTACTGTCCATGAGGGCAGACAGCATTGTGATAGAACACATGAAGGGAACGGCAAGAGACACGTTGATGTAGCCTACAACTGCATCGCTTTTGGAAAAATAAACCATGAAAAAACGAACAACTTCACTGTTATGTTAGTATTTTGTTTGTTGCTTAAAAACGTTGTATAGATGGCCTTGAAGTCTTGAGTTAGCCTACTGAATTGGCTGGTACCATAAAGTTCGTGCATGCTCTCTCCAACGCAAACCAGATTTGGGGTTCCATAGCCAAGTAATTCTGCTACATAACTTTGAAAACAGATAAATGTGTTTATTTGAAGCACACATACAAATACTGTAGGTCAGTTTCAAGTATGCGCACTTACGTGACTACTTCAAGTATTAGCCTACACACAATATATTTTTCTTCTTTAGCCTACATAATGCATACACTTTGTAAACAAACAGCTGTGACAACGACCGCATATATTCTGCGTCATATCTCGCCTCTTGTGAACTCTACAAGCTCCCACCCTCACTCGACAACCACACGCAGATTCTGTAATGTGCGTGTATGTCGTTCACACA
>NW_027468870.1:16067343-16072343 GCF_046254945.1 Alosa pseudoharengus | reverse complement strand
ATCAGAAAAATGTGAGACCCCCCCTCCCCAGAGAAGCAACAGTGGATTCCCACAAATTGGACGCTGGTGCTGGAATATAATGCACGTTGCTTGCCAGCATTGTTTGCACGTCTCTGTGTGACCAACGACTGAAGCCACAGGAACTGGCTTTGTCAGTGCATAGTCAACCGTCTAAATAAAATAAAAAAAAAAAGTTGCTTGGTGGTCTTTCTTTGCCTGTTGCCCCTATATGTATATGAATGAATACAGAACAAAACACACACCTCGTTTACAGAGCTTTTTGTTAAAGAAGCAAAAGCACACACAAAAACATGCAACCTCGGGAACCTAAGAATCTTCTTAGCGTTAAAAAATTTGCACAACATATATGTAACAAGCATATGTGCTCCTTCTGTGATCCTGAGGGAGGAGGGCCCTCTTAGATGAAATCCAATTGTACGTCTGAACGGGTTTAATGGGAGAAGACACATTGTTGTGAAGTGAGTCAGAAAGCTTTATGTGTTCCTGCTATCAGAGGCTGAAACAGCCTCGGAGATTTACACCTCATAATAGGAACCTGCCAGCCCTGCAGGTCCTAGTTTTTCTTTTCAGAGAGGCCTCCGACTCTATTAAAACCAAATGGAGAGAAATAAGTCGCTGTTTCACGTCTCGCGAATGAGTGAATACACACATCTGCCTCCTATCAACAACCTGTGGAGAGGCAAACACTCTATTCAAACATCAGACGGAGAGGGGAGGGGAGAGGGGAGAGGAGGGGGGAGGTGGGGGCTTCAGCGGTGATGCGCGGTGCTACCAGGCCTTTGACTCTCTCTCTCTCTGACTCTCACACTCAGACACACACACACACATACATACACACATGCAAACAGACTCAGACACACTCAGACACACACACACACACACACACACACACACATACACACATGCAAACAGACTCACACTCACACATGTATGCAAATACAGACCTCCTCACACACACTAGGTACACACTTACACACAGAAACACACACACATACACACACATACACACACACACACACACACACACACACAGACTCACAAACACTCAGACACATATGCAAATACAGAAATTTTCACAAGATAGGTACACACTTACCACTTACACACTTACACACACAAACACACACACACACACACACACACACACACACACACACACACACACACTCAGACACACACACACACGCAAACAGACTCACAAACACTCACACGTATGCAAATACAGACCTGCTCACAAGGTAGGTACACACCTACACACAGAAACACACACACACACACACACAGACTCACAAACACTCACACACATACGCAAATACAGAAATTTTCACAAGATAGGTACACACTTACCACTTACACAATTACACACTTACACACACAAACACACACACACACGCACACACACACACACACTCACACACACACACACACACAAAAGCAAATGCACTTCGTCTGTGAGATGCTGACATGTATCCCCAGCTGAGAGTCCTCACACTAAAGTGAGAGATCCATGCTTTTGGAAATGAGAGTAACAGCCACTTATTATGGTCAAGCCAATAGCCATCAGCCAAGCCTGTCCTATATCTGACCACATCTCTCTCTCCCTCTCTCTTTCTCTCCCCCTCGCCTAGTTCATCATCCTGGCGTGGTCTGCGTGCGGTGCGGGAGGCGGGCAGGCGTGATTTATACATAAACGCAGAGATCATAATGAAAACTTGGCTCGTGATGAAAGCCGCTCCTGGCGCGGCGCTCGGTCCGGCGCGCAAAGATATCAAAACGTAGAATCGGAGCGCTACGTTTTTTAGCAACCTCCTAAATCAAACAAGGAAGTCTGCGCTATCAATATATTTTCTGCCGGAGAGTGGGGCGTTCCATCAACTCCCCGGTCCACCGCGCGACTTTAAAGTATTAATCATCGGAGCCTCAGCCCTGGTGCACCTCTTTATTTACCGCAGGAGGCGAGAGAGATACTCGACAAATGGCTTTATCGTGAAAATAATCAACAGCTATATCCTCCAGGTGGGATGCAGGCAGAATGGCTGGGCCTGGAACAGAGCAGTGGTGGCAGCTAAGGTCTGCAGCTGCGGCGCCATATCATCCAATTATGGGAATATCCCCAAAGCACACACAACGGTTCCAGCAGCTTCTATAGCAACTGCATTCCAGGGCCATAACAGCAATATTGAGTGCATTGCACCTCGGACTGGGATACATTACACAAAGCCCCGGAGAGGTGTAATCAGTCACACACATACAAACACACATGCTCTCACACACATACACGCGTGCACACACACACACACAACTACACACAACTACACACACACACAAACACACACACACACACACACACACACACCTATACACAGAAAGCCATGAAGGCACAGGCACACCTCTTATACAGACATGTCCACATATATACAGGCATACATGTACACATGTTCACACCTGAACATACGCATACACACACACACACACACACACACACACACACACTACACCTCCTGTTTTTGCTCTCTGTCAGTAAGCTCGCTAGTCTTGTTCCTCTGGGCTCCAGTCGAACTTCTCTTCAGGTCATCTACCCTGTGTTTCAACTGCCAAGAATGTCATAGGACATATTTTCTTTTCTTTTTCCTTTCTCTCTTTTTCCTTTCTCTCTACCTCCCTTCATGTCTCTCACTTTCCGTTCTCTGTCAATACGGCCTGTGGGTACATCTGTCCGCCACGCGCCCCGTCACCGTTTCCTG
Organism: Alosa pseudoharengus; assembly: GCF_046254945.1. Lineage (NCBI taxonomy): Eukaryota > Metazoa > Chordata > Actinopteri > Clupeiformes > Clupeidae > Alosa > Alosa pseudoharengus. Next base: position 16,069,578 of record NW_027468870.1, on the reverse strand, counting down.
TCTCTCTGTGCAGCCTAAAAAGAAGAAAAAAAACATGGGCAAAAAAAATAAAATAATTTTGGGTGACAGTTGAGAACAGGCGGAGGAATGTCGGCTGTCCTTCTCGCTCTCTTCCTCTGTCACTCCTAGGTGTCTGGCTGAGTCCCCTGTCCTGGGTGCCAGATCCTCACCTTGGGTGCTCTCTGTACCCCTTTTTCACTTCCTGTCTCTTCTCTTCCCCCCCTTTCTCTCTTTCTATCTCTTTCTCTCTGTGTCTTTCTCTCCTCCTTTGTATGTGTGTGCTTGCATCTGTGTGACCCATTTCAGAGAAACTGTGTATGAATAAATCCGATTACTGAATGAATCCTTTCTCTTTCTCTCTCTCTCTCCCTGTCACCATCTAATTTCATTAAGCATCTCTACTTACAGTGCCCTGTACACTCACTCATTTTGACAGACTCTTTTTCATAAATATATATAAAAAAGAAATAGATGACCATTTATCTTCTCACGACAGCTTTTCTCTTGACTTCATCTGTGGCCAGCGGGTCCATATGACCCTGCAGAGAGGCTTAGGCCAGCACCACCACCAGCAATCTGCTGCCTTTCACCCAGCCATCACCGCTCCTCTGGGCAGAGAGTGATATTTATGAGCAGTCGGTGGGATGGTGTCGATGTGTCCTCTGCAGGAGCTGCCAGGGGGGGGCTGAGATTCTTATTTGGCTCTGCCTGACTGAGAAAGAGATGGTTAATGTAGTCTTTTTCCCCCCAACCCTACACCCCTCTCTCTCTCTCTCTCTCTCTCTCTCTCTCTCTCTCTCTCTCTTTCATGTCTCTATTAGCCATGTCTAGTTGGGAGGCAGAGGTGCTAATTATTCAGTCTCAATCCGAAGTTTGACTTCAAGTGCACCGCTGAATGGCCCTGATGAGCTGAACCCCCCCCCCCCAAAAAAAAAAAAAAAACATTGCCATGACGACAGGTTTGCGAGACATGCTGCAGTGTTGAGAGGGCATCTGGTTCCACATCTCTGAGTAAGGGAGAAAGAAAGGGAGGGAGATAAAAAAAACGAGGGAGCGAGAAAAAAGAGAGACAAGTACAAGTAGAATTGATTTGTGGAAATGCCTAATGGAGTTGTCATAATCTGCTGTTTTATTCATTCCGCGCTGGTTCGACTTCTCCAAGGTTAACAAGCACTTAGCAGTTGAAATACGGAACAAACATGTCACTAACCTTTGCTCTTCGCCAAATGTACATCTGCGACGGCAACCATTCCTGCTTCCTTTGAAGAATGTAATGTAAAGCTGTCCAGCATTCCGGCTCCATTAGTGTTGCATATGCAATAACTTTTGCACTCAAACACAGAGACCTTTTATATCATTAAATATTTATACTATATAATGTAATGTATCATTCAGTTGAGACTACCTTTTACACTATAACTTCAACTTAAAGTTATTTTATGCACAATCTATCTAAACATGTCTTTTTTTATATGATCCTCTCATGGTTTTGTTGACACGATGGCAAAATGTAGATTCACCACAGTGACCCACTTAATGGCCCTCTCCTCACACCATGCTCTCCAGTGTTTGATGCTCTCGTGTCCCCGCTGAAGTCGGACACAGAGAATCGAAACGGACGTTGCCAAATCCTGTCACTGTGATTGACGGCTCGGTTTTGCATCCCATTCCACGGATGGCAGGCCCCCGCAGTAAGCTCAGAGACAACTCGCCAAATGAGAGCTGACTGCAGGATAAGACCCCTCATTATTTAATAAAGATTTATGGGTCATTTTGTTTGGGGCTTGGCAGCTGGGGAAACTACGCAGTGTCCCCTGCTCTCTCTCTCTCTCTTTCTCTCTCTCTCTCTCTCACTCTCTCCCACCCATGTCTAATCGCACAGTTCTGCTGGCGGCTAATGTTATTTTGGTGAGGTGATTGTGAAGAGAGAGGGACCTGGGCGGCGTGTGTGTGAGAGGAGAGATGGCGTTGGGAGTGTTGGGAGACAGAGATGTTTGAGAGTCGGGCTAATTCAGTTTGAGGAATTCAATTCCGTCTGATGACAAGGCACGCCAGAGTCAGGCAACACCTCACAGGCGGCCTTGTGTGAGCGACATGGTAAACCAATTAGAGTTTGGGCACTGGGTGATGGGTGATGGGTGATGGGTGGTGGTGGTGGTGGTGTGGGAGATCCTTTAAGGACTCACAGTGTGTCCTATCACGGCATGCAGCAGGCACATACTGTTCTGAGGAACA